>NC_029544.1:698730-703602 GCF_001577835.2 Coturnix japonica | reverse complement strand
GCTGTATCCCAATCCCATAGCGCTGTATCCCAATCCCATAGTGCTGTATCCCAATCCCATAGCGCTGTATCCCAATCCCATAGTGCTGTATCCCAATCCCATAGTGCTGTATCCCAATCCCATAGTGTTTTATCCCGGTTCCCAATCCCATGGTGCCAGCACGCTTCCCAGTTTGCAGTCCCATAGTGCCACATCCCATAATGCGACATCCCATAGTGCTATATCCCATAGTGCCATAACCATAGTGCCATACCATAGTGCCATACCATGGTGCCATACCATAGTGCTATACCATAGTGCCATATCCCAATTCATTGTGCCATATCCCACAGTGCTCTATCCCATACTGCCATACCCCACAGCTCCATACCCCATAGTGCCCTATCCCATAAAACCATACCCCATAGTTCCATACCCCATAGTTCTATACCCCCCAGCACCCCATCCCATAGTGCCATACCCCACAGCCCCATACCCCATAGTGCTATACCCTATAGTTCTATACCCCACAGTGCCCTACCTTCCAGCGCCCCATCCCATAACACCATACCCCATAGTTCCATACCCCATAATGCCATACCCCATAGTGCCCTATCCCACATCCCCATACCCGATAGTGCCCTACGCCCCAGAGCCCCCTCCCATAACACCATACCCCACAGCCCCATACCCCATAGAGCCCTATCCCACAGCCCCATTCCCCATAGTGCCCTATCCCATAACACCATACCCTACAGCCCCATACCCCATAGATCTATACCCCACAGTGCCCTATCCCATAGTGCCCTACCCCACAGTGCCCTATCCCAGTCCCACACCCCACACCCCACATCCCCATACCCCATAGTTCCCCATCCCATAACACCACACCCCACAGCCCCATACCCCATAGTGCCCTATCCTATAGTGCCCTATCCCATAGTGTCCTACCCCACAGCCCCATACCCCACACCCCACAGCCCCATACCCGATAGTGCTCTACCCCATACTGCCCTATCCCAGTCCCATACCCCACACCCCACATCCCCATACCCCATAGTGCCATACCTCATAGTGCCAAACCCTACAGCCCCATACCCCATAGTGCCCTATCTCACATCCCCACACCCCATAGTGCCCCAACACATAACACCATACCCTACAGCCCCATACCCCATAGTGCCATACCCCATAGTGCCCTATCCCAGCCCCATACCCCACACCCCACATCCCCACACCCCATAGTGCCATACCCCATAGTTCTCTACCCCATAGTGCCCTATCCCAGTCCCACACCCCACACCCCACATCCCCATACCCCATAGCGCCCCATCTGACATCCCCACACCCCACAGCTCCATACCCCACAGTGCCCTATCCTATAGTGCCCTATCCTGTAGTGCCCTACCCCATAGCCCCATACCCCACACCCCACAGCCCCATACCCCATAGTTCCATACCCCACAGTGCCCAACCCTACAGCCCCATACCCCATAGTGCCCTATCCTGTAGTGCCCTACCCCACAGCCCCATACCCCACACCCCACAGCCCCATACCCCATAGTGCCCTATCCCAGTCCCATACCCTACACCCCACAGCCCCATACCCCATAGTGCCCTATCCTATAGTGCCCTATCCTATAGTGCCATGTCCCAATGTCCTAAGGTAAGAGTCCCTATTATCCCACCCAAGAGGGTGAGCCCCTCTACTCCTAGTATAGGTAGCGCGTTAGTATGTTGCAAGTGCCCCCACAGCCCCTAAGAATCAGTTCACGCCTCCAAGTCCTATAGTGGCGTCGCTATTCACATATATAACGGGAGGTCCAAGTGCCCCCCAACAGCCCCATACCCCCAATAGTGCCCTATCCTCAGCTCCCCATACCCCACACCCTACGCCCATATCCCACAGTGGCCCTATCCCACATCCCCACATCCCGCATAGTGGCCAATACCCCATAGACTGCTCCTAGACGAGTTCGCATAGGCAATCCAGCGCGCGGAAATTTAACGCCCCATCTCCACTCAGCCCCATACCCATGTAGTGCGCGCGAGCGCATAGCCCCATAACCCCACACCCCACATCCCACACCTCCATATGTTCTCTTCAACCCCATATCCCCACACCCCACATCCCACCCCATATCCCTACACCCCCATACCCCACACCCCACATCCCCACACCCCTAGGTTCCCCATACCGTCCCCCATCACCTCCCACCCCCCTTCCCCACCGCCCCCCTCCCCCCAAATAGCCTCACTTGTGCTCGCGCGAGCGGACGAGAGTAAATTACCTCAAGTAGTGACATGGCGACAGTAATTAAATGTACGAGGCTCTTGAGCCGCTCCCAACCCCACTGCGGCTCCTCAGAGAGAGGTGCCCAACCGCGGCCGACACGGAGCTGAATAGAAAGATGGACAATTCATTTAAATCCGACATTACGTGCTTACCCCCGAAATCGGGCTCGTCAAAGCGTAAAAGACCGCACCATATTGAAGGCACGCCGTTGCGCTGTATGCACCGGGACCCGGGTATGGTGTCGTCCGCAGAGAGCGCGCCGCGTCGGATTCCTCTTCTCTGTGCTCTCAGTTCTCGAGTCTATCCCCGAAGTTCGGGGGTGGGTGACGGTTTTTGGTCCCCCCCCCCCCCCGAGCTCGGAGTGCCTGGGGATTAGGGGCCAACAGCCGCGCTGAGGTTGAGCTAGTATTGTCTCTCTCTGACGCGTGTATCTATGGGAGAGATTGAGGTGGTATGGGAGGGGCGCGGGAGGATGGTGATTGGGGGAGTAGAGATGGGGGGGTATTCGGGGGGGATATAGGGGGATAGGGAGGGATGGGATGGAGATGAGTGTGCCTGAGAGGGGATGATGGGGGGGGGGCACTGTCCGGTGTCAAGCCAGGGACGGGGCTGTATCTGTCGGGTGTCCTGTATCGCCTGGGTATGGGGCTGTCTGTCTGTCCTGGGCCTGTCAATACGAGTCTGTCTGTCATGATCCTTATCGCTGGGCCATGGGCTGTCTGTCTGTCCCGGATAACCTGTGCACAGCCCTGTCCTTCTGTCCTGGACCCACCACGTGGACAGTGGAGTTCTTGTCTCTCCCATAACACTGTGCACAGCTCTTGTCCTTTTCTGTCTCCTGCACCGACTGGCTATCTGAGTCTGTCTTCTGTCCTGTACCTTCTGGGCATGATCAGTCTGTCTGCCTGTATCACTGGGTATGGGTCGTCTGTCTGTCCTGCACCTTTGATATGGTCTGTCCATCTGTCCATAACACTGAGAGAGTGCACAAGCCCTGTCCATCTGTCCTGCACCAACTGGATGTGGGTCTGCTGTCTGTTCCTGTAATCACTGGGCATGGATCCAGTCTGTCTGTTCCTGTATCAACTGGGTATGGGTCCTGTCTGTCTGTCTTGTCCTGTATCACTGGACATGGGTATGTCTGTCTGTCTGTCCTGTACCTCTGGATATGGGTCTGTCTGTCTGTCCTGTATCACTGGGCATGGATCAGTCTGTCTGTCCTGTATCACTGGGTATGGGTCTGTCTGTCTGTCTGTCCTGTATCACTGGACATGGGTATGTCTGTCTGTCTGTCCTGTACCTCTGGATATGGGTCTGTCTGTCTGTCCTGTATCGCTGGGCATGGGTCTGTCTGTCTGTCTGTCCTGTATCACTGGGCATGGGGCTGTCTGTCTGTCTGTCCTGTATCACTGGGTATGGATCAGTCTGTCTGTCTGTCCTGTATCACTGGGTATGGGTCTGTCTGTCTGTCCTGCACCTTTGGATATGGGTCTGTCTGTCTGTCCCATAACACTGTGCACAGCCCTGTCCATCTGTCCTGCACCACTGGATGTGGGTCTGTCTGTCTGTCCTGTATCACTGGGCATGGATCAAGTCTGTCTGTCCTGCACCCTCAAGGCACAGCCCCTGTCCTTTCTAGTCCATAGCTCCAAGGCATGGCCCTGTCTGTCTGTCCTGTACCTCTGGACATGGGTCTGTCTGTCTGTCCCATAACACTGTGCACAGCCCTGTCCGTCTGTCCTGCACCTCTAGTGAGGGTCTGTCTGTCTGTCCTATATCTCCAGGCATGGCCCTGTCTGTCTGTCCTGTCCCTTGGACCTCAGGCACAGCCCCTGTTCCTCTGTGTCCTGCACCTCTGGATATGAGTCTGTCTGTCCTGTCCTGCACCTTGAGATGAAGGGTCTGTCTGTCTGTCCTATATCTCCAGTCAAGGCCCTGTCTGTCTGTCTGTCCTGCAGCTCAAGGCACAGCCCGTCTGTCTGTCCTGTAAAACACCCTCTGGATATGGGTCTGTCTGTCTGTCCCATAACACTGCGCACAGCCCTGTCTGTCTGTCCTGCACCTTTGGATATGGGCCTGTCCTTCTGTCCTGTATCACCTGGGGCAATGGGTCTGTCTGTCTGTCTGCACCTCTGGATATGGGTCTGTCTGTCTGTCCTGTATCACTGGGCATGGATCACTCTGTCTGTCCTGCACCTCAAGGCACAGCCCTGTCCTTCTGTCCTGTACTTTTGATATGGCCTGTCCACTGTCCTAAACATTGTGGCACAGCCCTGTCTGTCCTGTCCTGCACCTCGATTGTGGGTCTTGGTCCATCCATCCATATCTCTAGGCATGGCCCTGTCCTTCTGTCCTGCACCTCTAGTGAGGGTCTGTCTGTCTGTCCTATATCTCCAAGGCATGGCCCCCTGTCTGGGTCTGTCGTTGCCCCACTTCAAGGCCACAGTTCTGTCCGTCTGTCCTGCACCTCTGGACATGGGCCTGTCCTTCTGTCCTGTATCACTGACATGGGTCTGTCCGTCTGTCTGCAACATCTAGTGTAGAAGTCTGTCTTGTCTGTTCCTATATCTCCAGGCATGGCGCCTCGTCCTGGTCTG
>NC_029544.1:691526-698705 GCF_001577835.2 Coturnix japonica | reverse complement strand
ACCTCCCTCTGCCCCCCCCACTCTATTCCCCCCCATATTTCCCCCCTCCTTCCCCCCGCCCAAGCTCCTATTATCTGATTTACCCCCCAATGGTCCCCCCACCCCCGATGTCCCCCCCCCCCCTTTCTGCCCCCTCCAGGTGTCCCCCCCCCCCCAAAATGGCCCCAACTATTTACCCCCCTTTCTCTCCCCTCCCCCCTCCTGCCCCCCCACTCTAATTCCCCCCCCATAATCCCTCCTTCCCCCCCAAGTGTTACCTCCCCGATGTCCCCCCCCTTTTCTGCCCCCCTCAAGTTATTCCCCCTCCTTTCCCCCCCAGCTATTACCCCCTTCTCTCCCCTCCCCCTCCTGCCCCCCCCAACCTGTTCCCCGCCCCCACTATTCACCTCCTTCCCCCACCCCCAGATGTTTACCCCCTCGATGCCCCCCCCCACTATCTGCCCTCTCCAGGTGCTCCCCCCAACCATGTCCCCCTTTTCCCCCCCAGCTATTACCCCCTACTCATCCCCTCCTCCCTCCTGCCCCCCCCCACCTTATTCCCCCCCGCCCAGTATCCCTCTTCCCCCCCCAGCTAGTTACCCCCGATGTCCCCCCCCCCTTTTCTGTCCCCCCTTTAAGATGGTTCCCCCCCCAATGATGCCCCCCCCCATCTATTACCCTCTCTCCCCCCTCCCCCCTCCATGTCCCCCCCACCTGTTCCCCCCCCCATATCCCTTCTCCCCCCCAGATGTTGCCCCCCCCCAATTTTTCCGCATAGATTCAACCAACAACGGGGCGGGAAGCTGCCCTTTCCCTGCGCTATTTCCAGCTGAGCTCTTCCATGGGAGGGGTTTGAAGGTGCGGAGGAAAGAGAAGGAGAGGGGGGGCGGGTTACACCAGGGGCTGCCCCATCCTACCTATATGGTGGGGGGGGGCAAACAAGAGTGGGGGGGGGGCAGGAAAAGCTGAGTAAGAGCGTTGACATTTTGGGAACGGCCTCCATCTATATCTATAGCTCCGGGTCCCACCGCAAAGAACGCGGCGCCTCCGGGCGCGTCGATAATGTCCGAGGTTTATTTCGGGGCTGTTGTTTATTGCTCCACCTCTTGTTGGACCGTATGATTGCTCGGGCGGCACTGTACGCGTGATGGTATGTTAATTGTCTCTTTTGGGCGGGGGGGGGGAGGGGCTCTGGGGTTTCCCTTCCCCCCCCCACTTTTACCCATAACCATCAACTTTTCCACTATGGGTTTATTTATGGCTCCAGGTTCATCCCGGAGCTGTTTGCGGCTCCGCTTTGCGCCTTCGGGGCCGGTATAGGACGGACCTTCCATCCCCCCCCCCCCCATTTCCACATCCCCCCCCATTTCACATCCCCCCCCATTTTCCACATCCCCCCCCCCACCATTTCATCTCCCCCCCCCCCAATAAGGGGTCGGGGGGGGCCGCAGGCGATGCAGCTCCTCAGCTCCTTCCTTATGGGTTTCGGTGGGTCCCTTTCAGTGCCCGAATTGGGGAGGGGGTCGCCATCCTAATGGGGTCCCTGATGTGTGTGTGTGTGTGTGGGGGGGCCCACATCGTACCAAGGGGGGTCCCCGACCCGAGGGGGTCCCCATCCCATGGGGACACCAATAGTAGAGGGGCACCCATCCCAAGGGACATCCATTGTGGCAATGGGAGCCCCCCACCCCATAGGATATCTATCATATGGGACCCCCATTGAGGCAGTGGGACCCCCACCCTATAAGATATCCACCATATGGGACCCTCATTGAGGCAGTGGGACCCCCACCCCATAGGATATCCATTATATGGGACCCTCATTGAGGCAGTGGGACCCCCCCACCCCATAGGTTATCCACCGTATGGGACCCTCATTGAGGCAGTGGGACCCCCACCCCATAGGATATCCATCGTATGGGACCCTCATTGAGGCAGTGGGACCCCCACCCCACAGGTTATCCACCCCATGGGATCCCCATTGTAGTAGTCGGACATCCCCCCCCCAAAAGGGTCTCCCACTCCATAGAACACCCACCCTATAGGATCCCCATTGTGGCAGTGGGATCCCCCTCCCCATATACACCCACCCTGACGGTGCCCCCACCCCCATGAGACCCCAACCTCGGGGGGATTCCCATCTCAGAGTGATGCCCCCCCCCCCCATATTCCCTATAGGCACCAACCCCACAGCCCTACCCCCAATTCTACTCCTGTTTTCCCCTCTCCATCCCCACCCCACACCCCCAGCCCCATAACCTCCCTGCCCTCCCAACCCCCCTCCCTCCCCCCCAAAGCCGGGGGGGGCCGTCAGAGCCGCCGGGATCGGTGATGGACGACGTTCATTCCGTGTCTGCATCCTCGGACCCCCCCCCGCGGTTCCCCCCCCGCCGAGCGGCACCGACCCCACAGAGCCCCATAGAATTCCAGGCATTGGGGGACGCCGCCCCCCAGGTGCCATGGTGATAGGGCGCCCGACCCCAACCGGGATGGAATAGGATGGGATGGGGGGCGACGGGCTGTGGGGTGGAATTGGGATGGATGGATGGATGGGAGAGAAATGGGGCGGGGGGGGATGTGGGAATAGGGGGAGGGGGGGGATGGAGGGTGGGTTTGGGGTCATTGAGCCCCAATGTGGGTCCGACCCCCCCCAATGTGGGTCCGACCCCCCCCCAAATGAACCAAACTGGGCAGCTGTGATAAAAATAAATCCTTTATTCTCTGGAGCCCGTAAAGCAGCCAAAGCTGCTGCGAAGTGTTTAATCATTAATTAATCCTTGGTATAAAAAATAACATCAACCGGGACTGGGGCCGGCCAAAGAGTGGGGGGCTCCCATAGGGCAAAGGGACCCCAAAGAGGGAAGAATGGGACCCCTATGGGGCAAAGAGTGGGACCCCCAAAGGGGGAAGAGTGGGGACTCCCATAAGGCAAAGAATGGGACCCCTATGGGGCAAAGTGTGGGACCCCCAAAGGGTGAAGAGTGGGGACTCCCAGAGGGCAAGGAATGAGACCCCCAAAGATCAAAGAATGGGACCCCTATGGGGCAAAGAGTGGGGACTCCCATAAGGCAAAGAGTGGGACCCCCAAAGGGGGAAGAATGAGACCCACAGAGTGCAAAGAGTGGGACACCCATGGGGCAAAACTTGGGATACCCAAAGGATGAAGAGTTTGGACCTTCAAAGGGCAAAGATGGGGACCCCCAAAGGGCAATGAGTGGGACCCCCACAGGACAAAGACCCCCATGGGGCAAAGCTTGGGATCCCCAAAGGATGAAGAGCGGGATCCCTATAGGGCAAAGCTTGGGATACCCAAAGGGTGAAGAGTGGGACCCCTATAGGGCAAAGATGGGGACCCCCAAAGGATGAAGATTGGGACCCCCACAGGACAAAGACTGGGGATGCTCAAAGGGTGAAGAGTGGGGTCCCTATAGGGCAAAGCTTGGGATACCCAAAGGATGAAGAGTTTGGACCTCCAAAGGGCAAAGATGGGGACCCCCAAAGGGCGATGAGTGGGACCCCAATGGGGCAAAGCTTGGGACACCCAAAGGGTGAAGAGTGGGGACCTCCAAAGGATGAAGATTGGGACCCCCACAGGACAAAGACCGGGACCCTCATGGGGCAAAGACTGGGATCCCCAAAGGATGAAGAGCAGGATCCCTATAGGGCAAAGCTTGGGATTCCCAAAGGATGAAGAGTGGGATTCCCAGTAGGGCAAATATTGGGATACCCAAAGGATGAAGAGTGGGGACCTCCAATGGATGAAGATTGGGACCCCACAGGACAAAGACTGGGGATGCTCAAAGGGTGAAGAGTGGGATCCCTATAGGGCAAAGCTTGGGATGCCCAAAGGATGAAGAGCGGGATCCCTATAGGGCAAAGCTTGGGATACCCAAAGGATGAAGATTGGGACCCCCACGAAGACAAAGACCGGGACCCTCATGGGGCAGAGATTGGGATCCCCAAAGTACAAAGACCCAAAGTGTGAAGAGCAGGACCCCTACAGGGCCAAGAGTGGGGACACCAAAGAGTGTGGACCCCCCCACCCCCAATAAATACCTTATTTACAGCGGCACCGACCCCAAGGGGAGCTGGGTCCCCCCCTGCCCCACTCCCTCGCCCCACACGCCCCATTGCAGCCATCGCGCTCACAGACACTCGTGCAACACCTGCGTGTTGGTGCAGTTGAGGCAGCTGACGTGGCAGCACCAATGGAAGGTGCAGTTGCATCGCTCCGTGACACGCTGGGTGCGCGTGCGAAACCCCCTCCCACAACACAACAGCTCACACCCATCCAACCCAGGGGACGAACTATTGCACGCCCGCCCCGCCGTCCCCGCCGTCCCCATCTTCCCGCTATAGGAACAGAAATTGGGCGACTTCTCGAAGTAAACCAAGTCATGGGGTGATGGTGGTTTATGGGCCGGGTTTTCGGGTTCCAGGTGGTGCAGCTCGACCCGTGACGCCCTATTGCTGCCCTTGTTGCCGTAGATGACCCTGGAGGCGCCGTCGAAACGGTCCTTGAGGACGTCGCCGACCGCTCGGAACGTGGGGAGCCGCATCCAGCACGTGCGGACGGTGCAGGAGCCCGACATGCCGTGACACTTACACTCCTGGCGCATCTCGGAGAACACGGTCTGCAATGGGAGGGGAATAATGGGGAGGGGGATTAATGGGGGTCGGAGGGGGGTCTCTGTGGACATATCCGACCCCAGACTAAAGAAAGGGGTGATATGGGGTAATGGGGTAATGGGGGTAATGGGGTAATGGGGTAATGGGGTAATGGGGAGGGGGATTAATGGGGGAGGGGGATTAATGGGGGAAGGGGTTGGACGGGGGGTATCTGTGGTCATATCCGACCCCAGACTAAAGAAAGGGGTGATATGGGGTAATGGGGTGAGCTGGGGGTCTCTGTGGCCATATCCAACCCCAGCCTAAAGAACAGAGAGATATGGGGTAATGGGGTGGGAGGGTAATGGGGTAATGGGGTAATGGGGAGGGGGATTAATGGGGGAGGGGCGGGGCGGGGGGTATCTATGGTCATATCCGACCCCAGCCTAAAGAACAGAGAGATATGGGGTAATGGGGTGAGCTGGGGGTGGGACGGTAATGGGGTAATGGGGTAATGGAGTAATGGGGAGGGGGATTAATGGGGGAGGGGGTTGGAGGGGGGTCTCTGTGGACATATCTGACCCCAGCTCAGAGAAAGGGGTGATATGGGGTACTGGGGTGGGAGGGTAATGGGGTAATGGGGTAATGGGGAGGGGGATTAAAGGGGGAGGGGGTTGGAGGGGTGTCCCTGTGGCCAAATCCGACCCCAGCCTAAAGAACAGAGAGATAATGGGGTAATGGGGTGGGAGGGTAATGGGGTAATGGGGAGGGGGATTAATGGGGGAGGGGGATTAATGGGGGAAGTGGTTGGACGGGGGGTATCTGTGGTCATATCCGACCCCAGCCTAAAGAACAGGGTGATATGGGGTAATGGGGTGGGAGGGTAATGGGGTAATGGGGTAATGGGGAGGGGGGTTAATGGGGGAGGGGGTTGGAAGGGGGTCTCTATGGTCATATCTGACCCCAGCCTAAAGAACAGAGAGATATGGGGTAATGGGGTGGGAGGGTAATGGGGTAATGGGGTAATGGGGAGGGGGATTAATGGGGGTTGGACGGGGGTCTCTGTGGACATATCCAACCCCAGCTCAAAGAAGGGAGTGATATGGGGTCCCCATGGGGTGAGCTGGGGGTCCCTGTGGCCATATCCAACACCAGCCTAAAGAAAGGGGTGATATGGGGTTCCCCATGGGGTGAGTTGGAGGTCCTTGTGGTTACATCCTACCCCAGCCCAAAGAAAGGGATGATATGGGGTCCCCATGGGGTGACTTGGGGGTCCCCACTGCCATTCCAGCCCCACTTAAAGGGGTGACATGGGGGGTCCCATGGCCATTCCAACCCCACTTAAAGGGCTGACCTGGAGGGTCCCCATGGGATGACCTGGGGGTCCCAATGTCCATCCCAACCCCACCCAACACAAAGGGGACCCCAAGGCCCCACTCAGCCCCCACCCCACAACAAGGGGTTACCAAAGGGTCCCCATACCCCCCCCTTATTACTGACCATGCGCCCGGCCTCGTTATTGTGCAGGTTCATCAGGAATCTCAGATCTCGGCCCTTTTCACTGGAATCAACGAATTCCCTCCCAAAAAGTCGCCCGAAATCGATGTTATCGCTGCAGCCCCCCCAGTGCCAGTCGGGACCCCCGGGACCCCGACGTCGGTAATCGCAGGTACAGGATTCAATGGAGCCCTCGGAGCAGGATCGAGCCACTGAGTGTGTGACACCAGCGCTGGTGATGGCGAAGATGAAGGCAGTCTCACGGCATCCTATAGGGGTAAATAGGGGGGGGTCAGAGCAGTGATGGGACCCCCAGATCCTATAGGGCAAAAATGGGGGGTCAGAGCAATGATGGGACCCCCAGATCCTATAGGGCATAAATGGGGGATTGGGGGGGTCAGAGCAGTGATGGGACCCCCAGATCCTATAGGGCAATATAGGGCAAAAATGGGGGGTCAGAGCAATGATGGGACCCCCAGATCCTATAGGGCAAAAATGGGGGATTGGGGGGGTCAGAGCAATGATGGGACCCCTAGATACTATAGGGTAAAATAGGGGCATTGGGGGGGGTCAGAGCAATGATATAGGGTAAAATAGGGGGAGTGGGGGGGTCAGAGCAATGATGGGACCCCCAGATCCTATAGGGCATAAATGGGGGCATTGGGGGGGGGTCAGAGCAATGATGGGACCCCCAGAGATGGGACCATGGGGGGGTCGATGAGGGGAATCCCTGGGGTTGTGCTCATGGGGAAGCTTTAGTAGGGACCTACAGGGTTGTGCCTATAGGGGAACCACTATGGGGACCGCCAGGGTTATGCCTATGGGGAAACCATTATAGGGACCCCCAGGGTTGTGCTTATGGGGAAACATCAGTGGGGACCCCCCCTGGTTTGTGCTTTTGGGGCAGCCAATATGGGAACCCCCATGATTGCACCCATATCCCTTACCCCTATTGACGACCCCCCCCCATATCCCTCACCCCTATTGACTCCCCCCATATCCCTCACCCCTATTGACACCCTCCATATCCTTCACCCCTATTGACGACCCCCCCCCATCCCTCACCCCTATTGACGACCCTCATCCCTATTGCCG
>NC_029544.1:687665-690911 GCF_001577835.2 Coturnix japonica | reverse complement strand
TTTGTTATGGAGGGGGGGCTTTGAAGGGGCGCCCTCCCGGGGCTGATGGGGCTGAGAGGAGGGGCTGGTCCTGGTACACACAGCCCAGTTCCCATTGCTCCATATTCCAGTTCCTATATTCCAGTTCCCATATCCCATATCCCATATCCCATATCCCATATCCCATATCCCATACCCCATATCCCAGTTCCCACTCCCAGTTCCCATACGCCATATCCCAGTGCCCATACCCTATATCCCATATCCCATACCCCCTACCCCATATCCCACATCACATCCCACACCCCATACCTCACACCTGATAGCCCACATCCCATACTGGATATCCCATACCAGATATCCCATACCAGATATCCCATACCAGATATCCCATACCCCCTACACCATATCCCACACCCCATACCAGATATCCCATACAAGACATCCCACATCCCATACCCCATATCCCACATCTGATATCCCGCACCCCAAATCCCATACCCTACATCCCATACCCCCTGCCCCATACCTCACACCCAATACCTCACATCCCATACAAGATATCCCACACCCCATATCCCACATCCAATACCCCACATCCCACACCCCATATCCCCCCCATACCCCATACCAGTTACCCCATAACCCCACATCCCACATCCCATATCCCATATCCCATATCCCACACCCCATAGCCCCACACCCCATATCCCCTATAGGGCTGTCTGACCCCATATCCACCCCATACCCCATATCCCCACACCCCATAACCCTACATCCCAACATCCCATACCAGATACCCCATACCCCATAACCCCATACCCCATACCAGTTACCCCATAACCCCACATCCCATATCCCATATCCCATACCCCATATCCCATACCCCATACCCCATACCCCATAACCCCATACCCCATACCCCATATCCCCCCCATACCAGTTACCCCATAACCCCACATCCCATATCAGATATCCCATATTCCATACCCCATATCCCACATCCCATACCCCATAACCCCATACCCCATACCAGTTACCCCATAACCCCACATCCCATATCCCATATCCCATATCCCATACCCCATATCCCACATCCCATACCCCATAACCCCCTACCCCATATCCCACATCCCATACCAGTTACCCCATAACCCCACATCCCACATCCCATACCAGATATCCCATGCCCCATATCCCACATCCCATACCCCATACCCCATACCCCATAACCCTATATCCCAACATCCTATACCCTATATCCTATACCCTATATCCTATACCCTATACCCTATACCCTATACCCTATACCCCATACCCCATATCCCATATCCCATATCCCATATCCCATATCCCATACCCCATACCCCATATCCCATACCCCATATCCCATACCCCATATCCCATACCCCATATCCCATATCCCATATTCCATACCCCATATCCCACACCCCACATCCCACATCCCATACCAGATATCCCGTACACCATATCCCACACCCCATAACCCCACACCCCATATTCCACATCCCATACCAGGTATCTCATACCCCATATCCCCCCCATACCCCATAACCCCATACCCCATATCCATACCAATACCCCATATACCCCATACCCCATATCCCATATCCCATATCCCATATCCCATACCCCATATCCCACATCCCCCCCATACCCCATAACCCCACACCCCATATCTCATACCAAATACCCCATAACCCCATAACCCCACATCCCATATCAGATATCCCATATTCCATACCCCATATCCCACATCCAATATCCCACACCCCATAGCCCCTCACCCCATACCAGTTACCCCATAACCCCATATCCCCCCCATACCAGTTACCCCATAACCCCACATCCCATATCAGATATCCCATATCCCACACCCCATAACCCCACACCCCATATTCCACATCCCGTACCAGATATCTCATACCCCATATCCCACATCCCACACCCCATACCCCACACCCCATAACCCTACATCCCAACATCCCATACCCCACATCCCATACCAGATATCCCATACACCATATCCCACACCCCATAACCCCACGCCCTATATTCCACATCCCATACCAGATATCCCACACCCCATATCCCCCCATGCCCCATACCAGATACCCCATAACCCTACAGCCCACATCCCACATCCCATATCCCATATCCCATATCCCATATCCCACATCCCACATCCCACATCCCATATCCCATATCCCATATCCCATATCCCACATCCCATACCCCATACCCCCACACCCCATATCTCATACCAGTTACCCCATAACCCCATACCCCCCATATCCCCCCATATCCCCCCATACCCCCATACCCCCCCACTCACCACCACCTCCCGCTGTTATTCACCGCCCTCGCCGTCCCTCTGAGCGTCGTGAGCGCGCACAGCGCCCGGAGCGCGACCACGATGACGGCGGGGCCGCGCATGTTGCGGTGTTTCCCCGACGGTCCCGCTCCGTTCCCGCAGCGCCGCCCTATTTATGTCCTATGGAGCCCCCCGGTCCGGCCGTTCCATCCACGCGTGTTTCCGTTCCGCTCGTGGTTCGGGCGGGGCGGGGCGGTACCGACACCCGGGGCCGCGGTTGGGGCGGGCGGCGGGTGCGCGACGTCGGGGCTGCGCTGCGGGATTGGGGTCTATGGGGTCTATGGGATTAAAGGGGGGGGGTGGGGGGTTCGGTTGGAGGTTCGGCGGTCCCGGTTGGGTTCGGTTCGGTTCGGTTGGATGGTTCGGGAGTCGTCGGGTTCGGTTGGACAGTTCGGGAGTTGTCGGAGCTCTATAGGATTAAAGGGCCGGGGGGGGTTGGACGGTTCGGTTGGAGGTTCGTCGGTCCCGGTTGGGTTCGGTTGGGTTCGGTTCGGTTGGAGGTTCGTCGGTCCCGGTTGGGTTCGGTTCGGTTGGACGGTTCGGGAGTCGTTAGAGCTCTATAGGATTAAAGGGGGGGGGTGGGTGGGTGGTTGGGGGGGGGTTCGTCGGTCCCGGCTGGGTTCGGTTCGGTTGGACGTCGGAGCTCTATAGGATTAAAGGGGGGGGATGGGTTCGGTTCGGTTGGAGGTTCGTCAGTCCCGGCTGGGTTCGGTTGGGTTCAGTTCGGTTCGGTTGGACGGTTCGGGAGTTGTCGGAGCTCTATAGGATTTAAGGGGCGGGGGGGGTTGGACGGTTCGGTTGGAGGTTCGTCGGTCCCGGTTCGGTTCGGTTGGACGGTTCGGGAGCCGTCGGATCTCTCCGTTCCGTGAGTG
>NC_029544.1:682358-685415 GCF_001577835.2 Coturnix japonica | reverse complement strand
CCCCCCCCCATACACCTCCCCACCCCAAAGGGCTTCCGTGGGTTGTTATGGGGACCCCCAGACCCTGTATAGAGACCCCAGAGCTCTTATAGGGACCCCAGAGCTCTTAAAGGGACCCACAGCTCTTATAGGGACCCCATAGCTCTTATAGGGACCCACAGCTCTTATAGGGACCCACAGCTCTTATAGGGACCCCACAGCCCCTATGTGGACCCACGGCCCTTAAAGGGCCCCACAGCCCTTATAGAGACCCCACAGCCCCTATAGGGACCCATAGCTCTTATAGGGACCCACAGCCCCCCTTATATGGACTCACAGCCCCTATAGGGACCCTACAGCCCCTATGGGGTCCCACAGTCCCTATAGGGTCCCATTGTCCCATATGGGGTCCCACTGTCCCTATAGGGTCCCATTGATCTCTTATAGGGTCCCATTGATCCCTTATAGGGTCCCACAGCCCCCCTTATGTGGACCCACTTCCCCTATAGGGAGCCCACAGCCCCTGTAGGGATCCCACAGCCCTTAAAGGGACCCACAGCCCCCTTATATGGACCCAACCCCCCCCATGTCCCTTAGGGTTCTGGTTATGGGGTTATCCCCTCATCCCCTTATGGTTATGGGGGTATCCCCTCATGTCCCTTAGGGTTATGGTTATGGGGGTATCCCTCCATTCCATTAGGGTTATGGGGGTATCCCTTAGGGTTATGGTTATGGGGTATCCCCTCATGTCCCTTAGGGTTATGGTTATGGGTTGTATCCCCTTATCCCCTTAGGGTTATGGTTATAGGGGTATCCCCTCATTCCCTTAGGGTTCTGGTTATGGGATATCCCCTCATTCCCTTAGGGTTATGGTTATGGGGGTATCCCTCATTCCCTTAGGGTTATGGTTATGGGGGTATCCCCTCATTCCCTTAGGGTTATGGTTATATCCCCACATTCCTTTAGGGTTCTGGTTATGGGGTATCCCCCCATGTCCCTTAGAGTTATGGGGGTATCCCTTATGGTTATGGTTATATCCCCTCATCCCCTTAGGGTTATGGTTATGGGGTTATCCCCCCATTCCCTTAGGGTCATGGGGTGTCCCCTCATCCCCTTAGGGTTATGGTTATGGGGTATCCCCCCATGTCCCTTAGGGTTCTGGTTATGGGGGTATCCCCTCAATTCCTTATGGTTATGATTATATCCCCTCATCCCTTATGGTTCTGGTTATGGGGGTATCCCCTCATCCCTTATGGTTCTGGTTATGGGGGTATCCCCTCATCCCCTTATGGTTCTGGTTATGGGGTATCCCCTCATCCCCTTATGGTTCTGGTTATGGGGTATCCCCTCATCCCCTTATGGTTCTGGTTATGGGGTATCCCCTCATTCCCTTAGGGTTATGGTTATATCCCCACATTCCTTTAGGGTTCTGGTTATGGGGGTATCCCCTTATTCCCTTATGGTTATGGGGTATCCCCTCATCCCCTTAGGGTTCTGGTTATGGGGTTATCCCCATGTCCCTTATGGTTCTGGTTATGGTTATATCCCCTCATTCCTTTATGGTTCTGGTTAATGGGGTATCCCCCCTATGCTATAAGGGGTAATGGGGTATCCCCCCTATGCTATAAGGGGTTAATGGGGTATCCCCCCATGTCCCTTAGGGTTATGGGGGTATCCCTTATGGTTCTGGTTATATCCCCTCATCCCCTTAGTGTTATAGTTATGGGGTATCCCCTCACCCCGCCCCTATTCCCCCCCTGTTGTAGGTTGGTCTCCGCTCGTTCCCGTCACCATGGGCAACATCTTTGGGAACCTGCTCAAGAGCCTCATTGGGAAGAAGGAGATGAGGATCCTGATGGTGGGGCTGGACGCGGCCGGGAAAACCACCATCCTCTATAAGCTCAAACTGGGGGAGATCGTCACCACCATCCCCACTATTGGTACTATATGGGACCCCCCCTTTAATACCCCCCATAACCCTCACCCTGTTATCAGCCCGCATCGCTGCCATAGGATCCTATTGGGGATCCCTTAGTGTCCCCATTCCTATGGGATTTGGAGCCTCTATAAGCTCAAACTGGGGGAGATCGTCACCACCATCCCCACCATCGGTACTATATGGGGGGGGCAATGGTGGGACCCCCCTTTAAGCCCCCAGACCTGCATCACTGCCCCTGATCCTATTGGGGATCCCTCAGTTTCCCCATTCCTATGGGGTATCAGTGCCCCCACACCCCTCAGTTGCCCCATAGGGGATGCTATGGGTCCTTGTGTTCCAGTGTCCCCATTCCTATGGGATTTGGAGCCTCTATAAGCTCAAACTGGGGGAGATCGTCACCACCATCCCCACTATCGGTACTATATCGGACCCCCCCCCTTCAACACCCCCCCAACCCTCACCCTATTATCAGCCCGCATCACTGCCCCTGATCCTATGGGGGATCCCTTAGTGTCCCCATTCCTATGGGGTGTCGATGCCCCCCCACCCCTCAGTTGCCCCATTGAGGGTGCCTCAGTTGCCCCATTCCTATGGGGTATTGATGTCCCCCCCATCCCTCACTTGCCCTATTAGGGATGCTATGGGTCCTTGTGTCTCAGTTGCCCCATATCTATGGGGTATCAATGTCCCCCCACCCCTCAGTTGCCCCATAGGGGATGCTATGGGTCCTTGTGTCCCAGTTGCCCCATTCCTATGGGATCAGGGCCCCCCCCAGCCCCTCAGTTGCCCCATTTCTATGGGGTATCAATGCCCCCCCACCCCTCAGTTGCCCCATAGGGGACACTGTGGGTCCTTGTGCCCCATTTGCCCCATTCTTATGGGATCAGGGCCCCCCCCAGCCCCTCAGTTGCCCCATTTCTATGGGGTATCGATGCCCCCCCAGCCCCTCAGTTGCCCCATAGGGGGGTTGTGTTGTCAGTGACCCCCCCATCCCCCAGTTGCCCCATAGGGGACGCTGTGGGTCCTTGTGCCTCAGTTTCCCCATTGCATCCTATAGGGTTCAACGTGGAGACGGTGGAATATAAGAACATCAGCTTCACGGTGTGGGATGTGGGGGGGCAGGACAAGATCCGGCCCCT
>NC_029544.1:678659-682333 GCF_001577835.2 Coturnix japonica | reverse complement strand
CCCCTCTGCCCCTCTCCCTCCTGCACCCCATAAGCGATGAGGCAGATGGCGGCCGCGACCCACATGAGGCACTGCAGCCCCCCCGCCAGCTGCCGCCCGAACTTGACGCACTCGGGGGTCCCGCGGGGGGGACGCAGCTCGTTGGGGCCGTCACGGAGCAGACGGTCACAGGCCACCGATGTGGGGAGACCCTGGGGGGGAAATAAGGGGGTTAATGGGGGTTATGGGGTGGGGGGTTATGGGGTTATGGGGTTATGGGGTTATGGGGTTATGGGGTTATGGGGTTATGGGGTTATTTATGGGGTTATGGGGTTATGGGGTGGTTATGGGGTGGTTATGGGGTTATGGGGTTATGGGGGGGTTATATGGGGTTATATGGGGTTATATGGGGTTATATGGGGTTATATGGGGATATATGGGGTTATATGGGGTATATGGGGTTATATGGGGGGATATGGGGTTATATGGGGTTATATGGGGTTATATGGGGGGTATATGGGGTTATATGGGGTTATATGGGGTTATATGGGTTATATGGGGTTATATGGGGTTATATGGGGGGATATGGGGTTATGGGGTGTTATATGGGGTTATATGGGGTTATGGGGTGGGTTATGGGGTTATGGGGTTATGGGGTTATGGGGTTATGGGGTGGTTTATGGGGTTATGGGGTGGTCTATGGGGTTATGGGGTGGTTTATGGGGTTATGGGGTTATCTATGGGGTTATGGGGTTATAGGGTGAATGGGGTTATAGGGTGAATGGGGGGTTATAGGGTCAATGGGGTTATAGGGTGAATGGGGGGTTAATGGGGGATTATTGGGATATATAGGTTTGTTATGGGGTTAATGTGGTGTTATGGGATATATAGGTTTGCTATGGGGTTAATGGGGTGTTATGGGGTTAATAGGGTGTTATAGGATATATAGGGTTGTTATGGGGTCAATGGGGTGTTATAGGGTATATGGGGTGGTTATGGGGTTATGGGGTGGTTATGGGGTTATGGGGTGGTTATGGGGTTATGGGGTGGTTATGGGGTCTATAGGGTTGTTATGGGGTCTATAGGGTTGTTATGGGGTCTATAGGGTGGTTATGGGGTTGTTATGGGGTCTATAGGGCTGACCCCGCTCCATGTGGCCGTTGGCTCCGGGTGCCGCGAGATGACGGAGCTGCTGCTCAAACATGGAGCCGACGTGGATGCGCCGGTAATGAGGGGGCGGGGCATGGAAATGAGGGGGCGGGGCATGCAAATGAGGGGCGGAATATGCAAGTGAGGGGCGGGGCATGGAAATGAGAGGGGGTATGCAAATGAGGGGGCAGGATATGCAAATGAGGGGGCGGGGATGTGCAAGTGGGGGACGGGGCATGCAAATAAGGGGGCAGTATACGCAAATGGAGGGCGGGGCATGCAAATGGGGCGGTGCATGCAAATAAGGGGCAGGACATGCAAATAGAGGAGGCGGGGCATGCAAATGGAGCTGTGCATGCAGATAAGGGGGCGGGACATGCAAATGAGGGATCGGAGTATGTAAATGAGGGGCGGGACATGCAAATAAGGGGGCAGAGCATGCAAATAAGGGGGCAGTGCATGCAAATAAGGGGGCGGTGCATGCAAATGGAGTGTGTGTGATTGGAGCAACACCTTTGAGAGGGTGGGGCATGCAAATATGGGTGTGGGGCATGCAAATAAGGGGGCGGGGCATGTAAATAGGGGCGGGGCATGCAAATTGGGGTCATGCAAATAGGGGGCAGGGTATGCAAATAGGGGACGTGGGATTGGAGCAGAGCGTTGGTGGGGGGCGGGGCATGCAAATAGGGGGCCGGGTATGCAAATAGGGGGAGGGGCATGCAAATGAAGGGCATGGGATTGGAGCAGAGCGTTGGTGGGGGTGGGGTATGCAAATAGGTGGTGGGGCATGCAAATGGGGGGGGCGGGGTATGCAAATTGGGGATGGTGCATGCAAATAGATGGTGGGGCAAGCAAATAGGGGGCGGGTCATGCAAATAGGGGGCGTGGGATTGGAGCAGAGCCTTGGAGGTGGGCGGGGTCTGGCTCAAGGGGGCGGGGTATGCAAATATGGGGCGGGGTATGCAAATGGAGGGCATGGGATTGGAGCAGAGCCTTGGGGGGGGCTGGGCATGCAAATAGGGGGCCGGGTATGCAAATACGGGGCGGGGCATGCAAATAAATGGATTGGATATTCAAATAGGGGGCGGGACATGCAAATAAGGGACGGGACATGCAAATTCGGTGTCACGTGGTCTGTGGGTGTGGCTTGATGGGGGCGTGGCCTGGATGGGGGGCGTGGCCTTGGGGGCGTGGCCTTAGGGGGGCGTGGCCTGGGGGGTGGGGGGAGTGTTGTGATTGGTCGGTTGGATTTTGGGGTGATTTAAAGGGGATTTGGGGTTTTTAGGACACCAAAAGCGGGTGCACGGCCTTATTGAGAGCTGTGGAGAGCAACAGCCTGGACATGGCCGAGCTGCTGCTCAGGGTGAGCACACATTGGGGGGAAAAAGGCCCAAATCGGTTCATTTGGGGTATAAAGGGGGGTTTATTGGGGGGAGATGGGGGGTTTGGGACCCACATTGAGCCCCATTGAGCCCCATTGATCCCCATTGACCCCATAGATCCCCATTGACCCCATTGATCCCCATTGATCCCATTGAGCCCCATTGATCCCCATTGGTCCCCATTGACCCCATTGAAACCCTTGTCCCCATTGATCCCCATTGACCCCATTGACTCCATTGACTCCCATTGACTCCCATTGACTCCCATTGACTCCCATTGACTCCCATTGACTCCATTGACTCCCATTGACTCCCATTGACCCCCATTGATCCCCATTGATCCCCATTGACCCCATTGATCCCCATTGATCCCATTGAGCCCCATTGAGCCCCATTGAGCCCCACTGAGTCCCATTGAGCCCCATTGAGCCCCATTGATCCCCCATTGACCCCATTGACCCCATTGATCCCATTGATCCCCATTGACCCCATTGATCCCTATTGAGCCCCATTGAACCCCATTGAACCCCATTGACCCCATTGACCCCATTGATCCAGTTGATCCCCATTGACTCCATTGATCCCCATTGACCCCATAGATCTCCGTTGATCTATGATCCCATAGGAACCCATTGATCCCATAGGAACCCATTGATCCCATAGGAACCCATTGATCCCCATTGATCCCATTGATCCCATTGACCCCATTGACCCCATTGACCCCATTGACCCCATTGACCCCATTGACCCCATTGACCCCATTGATCCCATTGACCCCATTGATCCCATTGACCCCCATTGATCCCCATTGACCCCATTGATCCCATTGACCCCATTGATCCTAATTGATCCCATTGACCCCATTGATCCCATGGATCCCCATTGAGCCCCTTTGACCCCATTGACCCCCATTGACCCCATTGACCCCATAGACTCCATTGACCCCACTGATCTCATGGAGCCCCATTGTTTTCCATTGATCCTATTGATCCCCATTGACCCCATTGACCCCCATTGACCCCATTGATCCCCATTGCCCCTCATTGACCTCCATTGCCCCCCATTGCCTCCCATTGCCCCCCATTGACCCCCATTGACCCCCATTGACCCCCATTGACCCCCATTGACTCCCATTGACTCCCACTGACCCCCATTGACCCCCAT
>NC_029544.1:670737-671180 GCF_001577835.2 Coturnix japonica | reverse complement strand
GGGACATGTTGGGGGTGGGAGTTGGGGAGGGTGGGGAGCATTAAAGTGCAATAGGGTTGGGTTGGAAACAGTAAATACTGGGCATGCAATGGGGCTTTTTGTCAGGGAGGATTTTGGGGTGAAATGCAAAAGTTTGGGGTGCTGGAGGGACGTGTTGGGGGTGGTGGTTGGAGGGGGTGAGGAGCATTAAAGTGCAAAAGGTTTGGGGTGAAAAAGGTGCATTTTGGGCATGCAGTGGGGGTTTTTGTGGGGAAGGATTTTAGGGTGAAATGCAAAAGTTTGGGGGGGTGAGTAAATGTGACTGGGGTGGTCGTTGGAGGGGGTGGGGAGCATTAAAGTGCAAAAGGTTTGGGGTGAAAAAGGTGCATTTTGGGCATGCAATGGGGCTTTTTGTCAGGGAGGATTTTGGGGTGAAATGCAAAAGTTTGGGGTGCTGGAGGGAC
>NC_029544.1:660634-663858 GCF_001577835.2 Coturnix japonica | reverse complement strand
TGTTGGGGGTGGTGGTTGGAGGGGGTGAGGAGCATTAAAGTGCAAAAGGTTTGGGGTGAAAAAGGTCAATTTTGGGCTTGCAATGGGGCTTTTTGTCGGGGAGGATTTTGGGGTCAAATGCAAAAGTTTGAGGGGGTGGGCAAACGTGACTGCGGTGGGGCTTGGGGGGGATGGGGAGCATTAAAGTGCAAAAGGTTTGGGATGAAAAAGGTCAATTTTGTGCTTACAACAGGGCTTTTTGACTGAGAGGATTTTGGGGTGAAATGCAAAAGTTTGGGGTTCTTTGGGGTTGTGGCTTTGGGGGAGGGGAGGGACGGTGGGGGGGGTTGGATCACGTGGGGTTTTGGGTTGCAACGTGGTGTTATGGGGCTGCAATGGGGCCTTTTGGTTGCGACTTTGTTTTGGGGTGAAAAGCAGCGATTTTAGTGATGGGAAGGTTTGTAACCCTCCCAGGTGATTGACATCCTCCGAGGCAAAGCGGCGTCCAATCAGAACGCGGAACAAAAGGGAACGCCCCGGGTTGACCAATGGGAAGAGGAGAAGGAAAAGCCTAAAGCCAATAAGCTGCGCCCCCGGGAGGGGCGTGGCTTCGTGGCCCCGCCCACATCTGAGCATTAACCCCGCCCCTTCCGGTTATAGCAATAAAATAGAGTCAATAGAGTTTCTCAATGGGACTCAATGGGACTCAATGGGACTCAATGGGACTCAATGGGACTCAATGGGGTCTCTATGGGGCAGCTATGGGGCAGCTATGGGGCTATATGGGGCTCTATGGGGGTCTATGGGGCTATATGGGGCTCTATGGGGAAGCTATGGGGCTCTATGGGTCTTTATGGGGCAGATATGGGACTCTATGGGGTCTCTATGGGGCAGCTATGGGGCTATATGGGGGTCTATGGGGTCTCTATGGGGCAGATATGGGGGTCTATGGGGCTCTATGGGGCTCTATGGGGTCTATATGGGGGCTATGGGGCTCTATGGGGCTCTATGGGGTCTCTATGGGGAAGCTATGGGGCTATATGGGGCTCTATGGGGCAGATATGGGGCTCTATGGGGCAGATATGGGGCTATATGGGGCTCTATGGGGCAGCTATGGGTCTCTATGGGGCTCTATGGGGCTCTATGGGGCAGATATGGGGCTCTATGGGGCAGATATGGGACTCTATGGGGCTCTATGGGGCTCTATGGGGCTCTATGGGGCTCTATGGGACTCTATGGGGTCTCTATAGGGCAGCTATGGGGCTATATGGGGGTCTATGGGGGTCTATGGGGCTCTATGGGGCAGCTATGGGGCTATATGGGGGTCTATGGGGGTCTATGGGGCTCTATGGGGCTCTATGGGGCAACAATGGGTCTCTATGGGGTCTCTATGGGGCTCTATGGGGCAGCTATGGGTCTCTATGGGGTCTCTATGGGGCAGCTATGGGTCTCTATGGGGCTCTATGGGGGTCTATGGGGTCTCTATGGGGCAGCTATGGGGCTATATGGGGGTCTATGGGGTCTATGGGTCCTTATGGGGCAACAATGGGTCTCTATGGGGCAGCTATGGGGGTCTATGGGGGTCTATGGTGCTCTATGGGGCAGATATGGGACTCTATGGGGTCTCTATGGGGCAGCTATGGGGCTCTATGGGGCTCTATGGGGGTCTATGGGGTCTCTATGGGGCAGCTATGGGGCTCTATGGGGGTCTATGGGGGTCTATGGGTCCTTATGGGGCAACTATGGGTCTCTATGGGGCTCTATGGGTCTCTATGGGTCTCTATGGGGCAGCTATGGGTCTCTATGGGTCTCTATGGGGCTCTATGGGGCTCTATGGGGTCTCTATGGGGCAGCTATGGGGCTCTATGGGGCTTTATGGGGCTCTATGGGGCTCTATGGGGTCTCTATGGGGCAGCTATGGGGCTCTATGGGGCTCTATGGGGGTCTATGGGGCTCTATGGGGTCTCTATGGGGCAGCTATGGGGCTATATGGGTGTCTATGGGACTCTATGGGGGTCTATGGGGCTCTATGGGGCTATATGGGGTCTCTATGGGGCAGCTATGGGGCTATATGGGGCTCTATGGGTGTCTATGGGGCTCTATATGGGGCAGCTATGGGGCTATATGGGGCAGCTATGGGGGTCTATGGGGGTCTATGGGTCCTTATGGGGCAGATATGGATCTCTATGGGGCTCTATGGGGGTCTATGGGGCTCTATGGGGCTCTATGGGGTCTATGGGGCACAGTGGGGTCTCTATGGGGTCTATGGGGCACTATGGGGCTCTATGGGGTCTATGGGGCTATATGGGGTCTCTATGGGGCTCTATGGGGTGTCTATGGGGCTCTATGGGGCTCTATGGGGGTCTATAGGGCTCTATGGGGCTCTATGGGTCTCTATGGGGCAACTATGGGTCTCTATGGGGCTCTATGGGGCAGCTATGGGGCTCTATGGGGCTCTATGGGTGTCTATGGGGTCTCTATGGGGCAGCTATGGGGCTCTATGGGGCTTTATGGGGCTCTATGGGGCNTATGGGGCTCTATAGGTGTCTATGGGGTCTCTATGGGGCAGCTATGGGGCTCTATGGGGCTTTATGGGGCTCTATGGGGCTCTATGGGGTCTATATGGGGCAGCTATGGGGCTATATGGGGGTCTATGGGGGTCTATGGGGTCTCTATGGGGCAGCTATGGGGCTATATGGGGCTCTATGGGAGTCTATGGGGTCTCTATGGGGCAGATATGGGGCTCTATGGGGGTCTATGGGGCTATATGGGGCTCTATGGGGCAGCTATGGGGCTATATGGGTCTTTATGGGTCAACAATGGGTCTCTATGGGGCTCTATGGGGTTCTATGGGGCTCTATGGGATCTATGGGGCTCTATGGGGCTCTATGGGGTTCTATGGGGTCTCTATGGGTCTCAATGGGTCTCAATGGAACTCAATGGATCTCAATGGAACCCTATGGGGTCTCTATGGGGCATCTATAAGGCAGCTATGGGGCAGCTATGGGGTCTATGTGTGTCTATGGGGGTCTATGGGGCTATATGGGGTTCTATGGGTCTTTATGGGGCAGATATGGGATTCAATGGTGTCTCTATGGGGCAGCTATGGGTCTCTATGGGTCTCTATGGGGGTCTATGGGGCTCTATGGGTCTTAATGGGGCAACAGTGGGTCTCTATGGGGCTCTATGGGGCAGCTATGGGTCTCTATGGGGCTCTATAGGTGTCTATGGGGTCTCTATGGGGC
>NC_029544.1:657751-659957 GCF_001577835.2 Coturnix japonica | reverse complement strand
CTATGGGGTCTATATGGGGCAGCTATGGGGCTATATGGGGCTCTATGGGGCAGCTATGGGGCTCTATGGGGCTTTATGGGGCTCTATGGGGCTCTATGGGGTCTATGGGGTCTCTATGGGGCAGCTATGGGGTCTATATGGGGTCTATGGGGTCTATGGGGTCTATATGGGGCAGCTATGGGGTCTATATGGGGGTCTATGGGGGTCTATGGGGTCTCTATGGGGCAGCTATGGGGGCGATATGGGGCTCTATGGGGGCTATATGGGGCTCCATGGGGGTCTATGGGGCTCTATGGGTCCTTATGGGGCAACAATGGGTCTCCCTATGGGTCTTTATGGGGCTACAATGGGTCTCTATGGGTCTCTATGGGGGTCTATGGGGGTCTATGGGGCTCTATGGGTCTTTATGGGGCAACAATGGGGCTCTATGGGGCATATATGGGGCATCTATGGGGCATCTATGGGGCATCTATGGGGCATTTATGGGGCTCTATGGGGGTCTATGGGGGTCTATGGGTCCTTATGGGGCAACAATGGGTCTCTATGGGGTCTCTATGGGGTAGCTATGGGGCTCTATGGGGCTCTATGGGGCTCTGTGGGTCTCTATGGGTCTCTATGGGGCTCTATGGGGGTCTATGGGGTCTCTATGGGGCAGCTATGGGGCTATATGGGGGTCTATGGGGGTCTATGGGGGTCTATGGGGGTCTATGGGTCCTTATGGGGCAACAATGGGTCTCCCTATGGGTCTTTATGGGGCTACAATGGGGCTCTATGGGTCTTTATGGGGGTCTATGGGGCTCTATGGGGCTCTATGGGTCTTTATGGGGCAGTTATGGGGCTCTATGGGGTCTCTATGGGGCAGTTATGGGGCTCTATGGGGGTCTATGGGGGTCTATGGGTCCTTATGGGGCAACAATGGGTCTCTATGGGGCTCTATGGAGGTCTATGGGGGTCTATGGGGGGTCTATGGTGCTCTATGGGGCAGATATGGGACTCTATGGGGTCTCTATGGGGCTCTATGGGTCCATATGGGATCCTATGGGTCTCAGTGGGGCTCTATGGGTCCATATGGGGCACAATGGGTCTCTATGGGGTCTCTATGGGGTAGCTATGGGGCTATATGGGGGTCTATGGGGCTATATGGGGCTCTATGGGACTTTATGGGGCACAATGGGTCTCTATGGGGCACTATGGGGCTCTATGGGGCACAATGGGTCTCTATGGGGCACAATGTGTCTCTATGGGGCAGCTATGGGTCTCTATGGGGCTCTATGGGTCTCTATGGGGCAGCTATGGGTCTCTATGGGGCTCTATGGGGCTCTATGGGTCTCTATGGGGCTCTATGGGTCTCTATGGGTCCCTATGGGTCCCTATGGGTCTCTATGGGTCCCTATGGGTCTCTATGGGGTCTATGGGTCGATCTATGGGTCTCTATGGGGTCTCTCCTTTGCCCTACACCACCTCCTATGGGATCTCTATAGGGTCTCTCTATAGGGTCCCTATATTTGTCTATGGGTCTCTCTATGGGTCCATATGGGATCCTATGGGTCTCAGTGGGGCTCTATGGGTCCATATGGGATCCTATGGGTCTCAGTGGGGCTCTATGGGAACTCCCTATGGGATCTCTATATTGGTCTATGGGTCTCTCTATGGGTCTCTATGGGGTCTCTATGGGTCTCTGTGGTGACTATGGGTCTCTATTGGGTCTACTGGTCTATGGGGTCTCTATGGTGTCTCTATGGGTCTCTCTATGGGGTCTGTCTATGGGGTCTCTATGGGTCTCTCTATGGGACTCTATGGGTCAATATGGGTCTCTCTATGGGTTTCTATGGGGTCTCTCCATTGCCCTACACCACCTCCTATGGGATCTCTATGGGGTCTCTCTATAGGGTCTCCCTATAGGGTCCCTGTATTTGTCTATGGGTCTCTCTATGGGTCTCTATGGGTCCCAATGGTTCTCTATAGGGTTTCTATGGGTCCCAATGGTTCTCTATAGGGTTTCTATGGGGTCTCCTTATGGGGTCTCTCTATTGGTCTTTGATCTCCCTATGGGGTCTCTATGGGTCTATGGGTCTCTATGGGGTCCCTATGGGTCTCTATGGGGTCTATGGGTCTCTATGGGTCTCTATGGGTCTCTATGGGGTCTATGGGTCTCTATGGGTCCCATTTCGCCCCATACCCCTCCAATCACATCACTCCATTCTCT
>NC_029544.1:654026-655161 GCF_001577835.2 Coturnix japonica | reverse complement strand
TGGTCAATGGTGGGTTGGTAGATGTTGGGTTGGTCAATGTTGGGTTGGTAGATGTTGGGTTGGTCAACATTGGGTTGGTAGATGGGTTGGTCAACGTTGGTGTGGTCAGTGTTGGGTTGGTAGACGTTGGGTTGGTCAACGTTGGGTTGGTAGATGGGGTGGTCAGTGGTGGGGTGGTCAAAGTTGGGATGGTAGATGTTGGGTTGGTCAATGTTGGGGTGGTCAAAGTTGGGTTGGTAGATGTTGGGTTGGTCAATGTTGGGTTGGTCAACATTGGGGTGGTCAATGTTGGGTTGGTAGATGTTGGGTTGGTCAACGTTGGGGTGGTCAATGTTGGGTTGGTAGACGTTGGGTTGGTCAATGTTGGGTTGGTAGATGTTGGGTTGGTCAATGTTGGGTTGGTCAATGTTGGGTTGGTAGATGTTGGGTTGGTAGATGGGTTGGTCAATGTTGGGGTGGTCAAAGTTGGGTTGGTAGATGTTGGGTTGGTCAATGTTGGGTTGGTCAAAGTTGGGTTGGTAGATGTTGGGTTGGTCAATGGTGGGATGGTCATCATTGGGTTGGTTGTAGACGTTGGGTTGGTCAATGTTGGGTTGGTCAATGTTGGGTTGGTCAACATTGGGGTGGTCAAAGTTGGGTTGGTCAATGTTGGGTTGGTAGATGTTGGGTTGGTAGATGGGTTGGTCAATGGTGGGGTGGTCAAAGTTGGGGTGGTCAAAGTTGGGTTGGTAGATGGGTTGGTCAACGTTGGGGTGGTCAAAGTTGGGTTGGTCAACAGGTTGGTAGATGTTGGGTTGGTCAATGGTGGGGTGGTCAATGTTGGGTTGGTAGATGTTGGGTTGGTCAAAGTTGGGTTGGTAGATGGGTTGGTCAACATTGGGTTGGTCAATGTTGGGTTGGTCAATGGGTTGGTAGACGTTGGGTTGGTCAATGGTGGGGTGGTCAAAGTTGGGTTGGTAGATGTTGGGGTGGTCAATGTTGGGTTGGTAGATGGGTTGGTCAATGTTGGGTTGGTAGATGGGTTGGTCAATGTTGGGTTGGTAGATGGGTTGGTCAATGGTGGGGTGGTCAAAGTTGGGTTGGTAGATGGGTTGGTCAACATTGGGTTGGTCAAAGTTGGGTTGGTAGATGTTGG
>NC_029544.1:645810-649661 GCF_001577835.2 Coturnix japonica | reverse complement strand
TGGGTGGGGTAGGAGCCCAACTTATGGGGCTGGGTGGGGTTGGAGCCCAACTTGGGGGGCTGGGTGGGGTAGGAGCCCAACTTGGGGGGCTGGGTGGGAGATGAGCCCAACTTATGGGGCTGGGTGGGAGAGGAGCCCAACTTATGGGGCTGAGTGGGAGAGGAGCCCAACTTATGGGGCTGGGAGGGGTAGAAGCCCAACTTGGGGGGCTGGGTGGGAGAGGAACCCAACTTATGGGGCTGGGTGGGGTAGGAGCCCAAGTTGGGGGGCTGGGTGGGAGATGAGCCCAACTTATGGGGCTGGGTGGGGTAGGAGCCCAACTTATGGGGCTGGGTGGGGTAGGAGCCCAACTTGGGGGGCTGGGTGGGAGATGAGCCCAACTTATGGGGCTGGAGGGGAGATGAGCCCAACTTATGGGGCTGGGTGGTTGGGGGGCGGACATAGAGGTGCTGGAGGAGCTCGTAAGGAAACTCGTCGGCGTCGGGGTAATTAATGGCATCGGGGTAATTAACGGTGTCAGGGTAATTAACGGCATCGGGGTAATTAATGGTGTCAGGGTAATTAATGGTGTCGGGGTAATTAATGGGGTCGGGGTAATTAATGGTGTCGGGGTAGTCAGGGTAATTAACATTGGGGGCCCCAAATTGGGGGGATTCGGCCTCAAAATGGGGGGATTTGGCCCCAAAATTGGGGGATTTTGACCCAAAATTGGGGGATTTGGACCCAAAATGGGGGGATTTGGCCCCAAAATGGGGGGATTTGGCCCAAAATGGGGGAAATTGGGCCCAAAATGGGGGGAATTGGACCCAAAATGGAGGAAATTGGACCCAAAATGGGGGGAATTGGACCCAAAATGGGAGGTTTTGGCCTCAAAATTGGGGGTTTTAGACCCAAAATTGGGGGATTTAGACCCAAAATTGGGGGTTTTAGACCCAAAATTGGGGGTTTTGGACCCAAAATTGGGGGTTTTGGACCCAAAATTGAGGGATTTGGACCCAAAATGGGGAGATCCACCTTCATTTGATGAGGCGACATTGGGAGATCCACCATTGGATGACCCAAAATCGGGTGATTTAACCCCAAAATGAGGAGACCCACCTTCATTGGATGACCCAAAATGGCGGCCCGAACCAGCACCAGAACCACCAGAACCAGCAGAACCAGCAGAACCACCAGAACCGACCCTACCCCCATCTATGGTACCACCAGAACCACCAGAATTAGCACCAGTACCACCACCAGAACCACCAGAACCACCGGAACCAGCACCAACAGAACCAACAGAACCAGAACCACCAGAACCGACCCTACCCCCATCTATGGTACCACCAGAACTAGAACCAGCACCACTAGAACCAGAACTACCGGAACCACCAGAACCAGCACCAGTACCACCAACAGAACCACCAGAACCAGAACTACCCCCACCAACAGCACCACCAGAACCAGCACCAGCACCACCAGAACCACCAGAACCATCGGAACCACCAGAACCAGCACCAACAGAACCACCAGAACCACCAGAACCAGAACTACCCCCACCTATGGTACCACCAGAACCACCAGAACCATCAGAACCAGCCCTAATCCCACCTATGGTACCACCAGAACCACCAGTACCACCAGAACCAGCCCTAACCCCACCAGAACCACCACTAACCCCACCAATGGCACCACCAGAACCACCAGAACCGGCCCTAACCCCACCAGAACCACCCTGAACCCCTCCAGAACCACCAGAACCAGTCCTACTAACAGCACCAGCACCAGCAGAACCAGCCCTAACCCCACCAATGGCAACAGAACCACCAGAACCAGCCCCACCAGAACCATCAGAACCATCAGAACCAGCCCTAATCCCACCTATGGTATCGCCAGAACCACCAGAACCAGCCCTAACCCCACCAGAACCATCAGAACCAGCCCTACCCCCATCAGAACCACTCCTAACCCCACCAGAACCATCAGAACCAGCCCTAATCCCACCTATGGTACCGCCAGTACCACCAGTACCATCAGAACCAGCCCTAACCCCACCAGAACCACTCCTAACCCCACCAGGACCATCAGAACCAGCCCTACCCCTATCTATGGTACCATCAGAACCTCCCCCATCCCCAACAGAACCCCCTCTAACCCCACCAGAACCACCAGAACCGCCCCTACCCCCATCTATGTTACCAACAGAACCAGCAGAACCACCTCTAACCCCACCAGAACCACCAGAACCGCCCCTAACCCCATCAGAACCAGCCCTACCCCCATCAGAACCACTCCTAATCCCACCAGAACCATCAGAACCAGCCCTACCCCCATCTATGGTACCATCAGAACCACCTCTAACCCCACCAGAACCACCAGAACCGCCCTTAACCCCATCTGTGGTACCACCAGAACCACTCCTAACCCCACCAGAACCATCAGAACCACCTCTACCCCCACCAGAACCACCAGAACCGCCCCTAACCCCATCAGAACCACCCATAACCCCATCTATGGTACCACCAGAACCACCTCTAACCCCACCAGAACCATCAGAACCAGCCCTACCCCCATCTATGGTACCACCAGAACCCCCAGAACCACCCCTACCCCCAACAGAACCACCAGAACCAGCGCTACCCCCATCTATGGTACCATCAGAACCTCCCCTAACCCCACCAGAACCACCTCTAACCCCACCAGAACCATCAGAACCACCCCTACCCCCACCAGAACCACTCTTAATCTCACCAGAACCACCTCTAACCCCACCAGAACCACCAGAACCAGCCCTACCCCCATCCATGGTACCACCAGAACCGCCCCTAACCCCACCAGAACCATCAGAACCAGCCCTAACCTCACCAGAACCAGCCCTACCCCCACCAGAACCACCAGAACCGCCCCTAACCCCATCTATGGTACCATCAGAACCACCTCTAACCCCACCAGAACCACCAGAACCAGCCCTACCCCCATCTATGGTACCGTCAGAACCTCCCCTAACCCCACCAGAACCCCCACCAACAGAACCAGAACCACCCCTACCCCCATCAGAATCACCCCTAACCCCATCTACGGTACCACCAGAACCTCCCCTAACCCCACCAGAACCACCAGAACCACCCCTACCCCCATCAGAACCACTCCTAATTTCACCAGAACCACCTCTAACCCCACCAGAACCAGCCATAACCCCATCTATGGAACCACCAGAACCTCCCCTAACCCCACCAGAACCACCAGAACCACCCCCATCCCCAACAGAACCACCTCTAACCCCACCAGAACCACCAGAACCACCCCCAACCCCACCAGAACCACCTCTAACCCCAACAGAACCACCAGAACCAGCCCTACTCCCATCCATGGTACCATCAGAACCACCCCTAACCCCACCAGAACCACCAGAACCGCCCCTAACCCCATCAGAACCATCAGAACCAGTCCTAACCCCATCTATGGAACTACCAGAACCGCCCCTAACCCCACCAGAACCACCAGAACCAGCCCTACCCCCATCTATGGTACCACCAGAACTGCCCCTAATCCCACCAGAACCACCTCTAACCCCACCAGAACCACCAGAACCACCCCTACCCCCATCTATGGTACCGTCAGAACCTCCCCTAACCCCACCAGAACCACCAGAACCGCCCCTAACCCCATCAGAACCATCAGAACCACCCCTACCCCCATCCATGGTACCACCAGAACCTCCCCTAACCCCACCAGAACCCCCTGCCCCATTCCCCCCCACATCCCCCCTCTCACCCCCGACCCGAACCAGGTGCCTCCCGGTTCCGGGTTCTACATCCACAATAAAAGTATCGTAAGACGTCGAGACGTAAAGGTCCACGGAACCGAAG
>NC_029544.1:642665-643670 GCF_001577835.2 Coturnix japonica | reverse complement strand
ACAACAACCCCACAATACAGCAACCCCACAACAACACAACAACACAACCCAATAACAACACAACACAACAACACAACAACACAACATCACAACCTTATAATGTCACAACTACACAACCTCATAACCCCACAACAACACAATGTAACACAACAACACAATGTAACACAACAACACAATGTAACACAACACAACAACACAACAACACAACAACACAACAACACAACACAACAACACAACAACACAACAACACAACAACACAACACAACAACACAACAACACAACAACACAACACAACAACACAACAACACAACAACACAACAACACAACAACACAACAACACAACAGAACCTCACAACCCCACAACCTTATAACATCACAACACAACAACACAACAACACAACGATACAACGACACAACAACACAACAACACAACAATACAATGACACAACAACACAACAACACAACAGCACAACCTTATAACCCCACAACCCCGCACCAATACAACACAACACAACAACACAATGTGTAACACAACAACACAACAGAACCTCACAACCTCACAACCTCACAACCCCACAACCTTATAACCCCACAACAACACAATAACACAACAACACAACAACACAACCATACAACATCACAACAACACAACAACACAACAACACAACCCAATGATGTCACAACACAACAACACAACACAACACAACAACACAACAACACAATGATACAACAACACAATGACACAACAACACAATAACACAACCTTATAACCCCACACCAACACAACACAACAACACAACCTTATAACGTCACAACAACACAACAACACAACACAACCCCACAACCCCACAACAACACAACAACACAACACAACAACACAACACAACAACACAACACAACAACACAACACAACAACACAACAACACAACAACACAACACAACAACACAACACAACAACACAACACAACAACACAACACAACAACACAACAACACAACAACACAAC
>NC_029544.1:641093-642146 GCF_001577835.2 Coturnix japonica | reverse complement strand
CGGACCCGTCCAACGCGCTGCACGTGTCGGCGTGGCCGTTACAGCGACACCTATGGGGCACAGCAACGCTATGGGGCGCTATGGGGCTCTATGGGGCTCTATGGGGTGCTATGGGGCTCTATGGGGCTCTATGGGGCTCTATGGGTGCTATGGGGCAGCCGGACCCGTCCAACGCGCTGCACGTGTCAGCGTGGCCGTTACAGCGACACCTATGGGGCACAGCAACGCTATGGGGCGCTATGGGGCACAGCAACACAATGGGGCGCTATGGGGCGCTATGGAGTGTTATAGGGCTCTACGGGGCACTATGGGGTGCTATGGGGCTCTATGGGGTGCTATGGGGTGCTATGGGGCAGATAATGGGCTGCTATGGGGCAGAAAATGGGGTGCTATGGGGCTCTATGGGGTGGTATGGGGCACTATGGGGTGCTATGGGACACTATGGGGCTCTTTGGGGCACTATGGGGCACTATGGGGCTCTATCGGGCACTATGGGGTGCTATGGGGCACTATGGGGTGGTATGGGGTGCTATGGGGTGCTATGGGCTCTATGGGGCGCTATGGGGCTCTATGGGGTGATATGGGGTGTTATGGGGCAGCCGGACCCGTCCAACGCGCTGCACGTGTCAGCATGGCCGTTACAGCGACACCTATGGGGCACAGCAACGCTATGGGGCGCTATGGGGCGCTATGGGGCTCTATGGGTCGCTATGGGGCTCTATGGGGTGCTATGGAGTCTCTATGGGGCTCTATGGGTCGCTATGGGGCTCTATGGGGTGCTATGGGGCTCTATGGGGCTCTATGGGGCTATATGGGGTGCTACGGGGCTCTATGGGGCGCTATGGGGCTCTATGGGGTGCTATGGGGCTCTATGGGGTACTATGGGGCAGTTATGGGGTGCTAAGGGGCTCTATGGGGCTCTATGGGGCAGCTATGGGGCTCTATGGGGCGCTATGGGGCTCTATGGGGCGCTATGGGGCACTATGGGGCTCTATGGGGCTCTATGGGGCACTATGGGATGCTATGGGGCAGCTATGGGGCTCTATGGGGCGG
>NC_029544.1:639996-640993 GCF_001577835.2 Coturnix japonica | reverse complement strand
GGGGGGGGTCCCACCTGAGCGGCACGGCGCATACTCCACGAACTTGGAGAAGTTCCCAATGGAAAGGAAGCAGGTGCCCACCGGGTCGCGCCCCCCCTCGTCCTTTATGGGGCGCCAGCTGTACAGGGGGGCACAGGCCTGAATGTGGGGGGGGGGGATACAGGTAAATATAGGGCACAAGGAGGGGTCTGCATCTATACACATACAGCCCCCCCCTCAATTAGACCCCCCCCATTACCAGGATGGACGCGTTGTGTGCCCTCACGGTGGCCCCGAACCACTGTAGGGATTTATACTCCATGGGGTCGGGGGTCTCGGTGCCGTTGCCCCCAAAGTCATTGGGGTGGGTGCGGGTCCCTATAGGGGGAGGGGGAGCACATAGAGGGGTCAACAGCTCCACAACCCCCCCCCCACCTCCCAGCACTCACCCCCCCCCTCCCGAAGTGCCCATGGGTTTATGGTTAACCAAGCTTTGCTATGGGGCCAAGGACGCTGCGGGGGGGGGACAACGTGGGGGGCACGGAGCTATGGGGCAGGATGGGGGGCAGGGGGGGGCTGGGGATATATGGCTTTGCCCCCTGGCCATGCTGTCCCTATACCTGTCCCTATATCTGTCCCTATACCTGTCCCTATATCTGTCCCTATACCTGTCCCTATACCTGTCCCTGTGCCGCCCCATAGCTGACCACATCCCGGTCCCACACCCGGTGTGTCCTGCCCCCAAACCCATTCCCTGTCCCCATATCCCACCCCATAGCACCGCCCCATTCCTTCTCATACCCCCATCCCCATTGAAGACACCCCCTCCCCCCGTCAGCCATCCCCATCCCCACATCCTGACCCCATCCCCATCCCATTGACCCCATCCCACTGACCCCATCCCATTGACCCCATCCCCATCCCATAGACCCCACCCTCACCCCACAGACCCCATCGCCACCCCATTGACCCCATCCCCACCCCATAGACCCCATCCCCACCCCATTCACACCACTCC
>NC_029544.1:636056-636785 GCF_001577835.2 Coturnix japonica | reverse complement strand
GGGATAATAGGGGGACAATGGGATAATGGGGGGATAGTGGGATAATATGGGGATAACGGGATAACAGAGGGATAGTGGGATAATATGGGGATAGTGGGATAATGGGGGACAATGGGATAACGGGGACAACGGGATAATGGGGGGACAGGGACGGGAATAACGGGGGGACGGTGGGATAACGGGATAATAGGGGGATAGTGGGATAATAGGGGGACAACGGGATAATGGGGGACAGTGGGATAATGGGGGGACAACGGGATAACGGGACAACTGGATAATATGGGGACAACGGGATAATATGGGGATAACGGGATAACGGGATAACGGGATAACGGGGTAACGGGATAACGGGATAACGGGATAACGGGGGACAATGGGATAATATGGGGACAGCGGGATAATAGGGGGACAACAGGATAACGAGGACAATGGGATAATATGGGGATAGTGGGATAATATGGGGACAGTGGGAACGGGGATTGACCGGGGGGGGGAAGGAAATCACCAGGGGGACACGGAACAACGGGATTCCCCCGGGGGGGTGGGACACCGGGACTGATAAGGGATAAGGGGATAGTGGGGATATGGGGACTGATATGGGATATGGGGACTGATATGGGATATGGGGATAGTGGGGATATGGGGACACTGAGAATGGGGGTAGCACAGTGGGATGGGGATGGTGGGGAGTGGGGAGAAAAGGGGGGGCAATGAGGGAATGGGGGGGGG
>NC_029544.1:629942-633311 GCF_001577835.2 Coturnix japonica | reverse complement strand
GGGATGTGGATATATGGATATGGGATATGGGATGTGGATATGGGATGTGGATATGGGATATGGGATATGGGATGTGGATATATGGATATGGGATGTGGGTATATGGATATGGGATATGGGATGTGGGTGCAGGGAGGGCTGTGGATCTGGGTTGTGGATATATGGATATGGGATATGGGATGTAGATATGTGGATATGGGATGTGGGATGTGGATATATGGATATGGAATATGGGATGTGGATATATGGATATGTGGATATGGGATGTGGATATATGGATATGGGATGTGGATGTATGGATATGGGATATGGGATATGGATATATGGATATGGGATATGGGAAGTGGATATGTGGATATGGGATGTGGATATATGGATATGGGATATGGGATGTGGGTGCAGGGAGGGCTGTGGATATAGGTTGTGGGATGTGAATATATGGATATGTGGATATGGGATGTGGATATATGGATATGGGATGTGGATATATGCATATGGGATATGGGATGTGGATATATGGATATGGGATATGGGATGTGGATATGTGGATATGGGATGTGGATATGGGATGTGGAAATGTGGATATGGGATATGGCATGTGGATATATGGATATGGGATGTGGGTGCAGGGAGGGCTGTGGATATGGGTTGTGGATATATGGATATGGGATGTGGATATGGGATATCGGATGTGGATATGGGATATGGGATATGGGATATGGATATATGGATATGGGATATGGGATGTGGATATAGGATATGGGATATGGGATGTGGGATGTGGATATGTGGATATGGGATATGGGGTGTGGATATGGGGAGGGCTGTGGATATGGGTTGTGGGTATGTGGATATGTGGATATGGGATGTGGATATTAGTTGTGAGTACAGGGAGGGATGTGGATACGGGTTGTGTATATATGGATATGGGATATGGGATGTGGATATGGGATATGGGATGTGGATATATGGATATGGGATATGGGATGTGGATATGTGGATATGGGTTGTGGGTGCAGGGGTATGGCACTGAATAGGGCTCAGGAAGGGGTATGGATGTGAGCAGAGCACACCTAACACAGCTATAGGGCACAGGGACACACAGTGTGCAAACATCAGCCCTATGTCCATACACACACCTATAGGCTGCCAGCTGTGCCCTCGTGCCCCCCCATAACCCATTCAGGGCCCCTTTGGGATATATCAGCCCTCCCCATTGCAGCCCCCCCATCCAGACATGGTGATAAGACCAGCTCCATGGGGGGCATCACAAGGGCACGAGCTTCAGCTTCAGCACCACGAGGTGACACAGACACTGAGCTGCCCCCCCCACCCAGCCCTGCTGCCCTAATAAACCCCTGCTCAGCATCCCAGCTGTGCCATACAGCTATGGGGCAGGGACCCAAATAGACCCCTATGTGAGGCTGTAAGCACATAGAAGGGCATATAATGAAGGCAGCCCCCAGCCCTGATACCCCAATTACCCCCTGATACCCCAATTACCCCCTATATGGGGCTGTAAGCACAGCAGGGCACATAATGAAGGCAGTACCCAGCCTTGATACCCCACAATTACCCCCTATATGGGGCTGTAAGCACATATAAGGGCATATAACGGCACAAAAGCCCCCAGCCCTGATTTCAGCTGCAGGATGGGGACAGGTAGAGCTGCTGAGCCAGCTCAGTGCTGGGATCTCAGTGCTGGGATCTCAGTGCTGGGATCTCAGGGCTGGGATCTCAGGGCTGGGATCTCAGTGTTGGGATCTCAGTGCTGGGATCTCAGTGTTGGGATCTCAGTGCTGGGATCTCAGTGTTGGGATCTCAGTGCTGGGATCTCAGTGCTGGGATCTCAGGGCTGGGATCTCAGGGCTGGGATCTCCTTAACAGCCCCGTGTGAGCTGATGGAGATGGAAACCAAGTGTAAAAGGGGAAGCTGAAGCCGCAGGGGGAGGGATCAGTGCTGGGGATCCCCTGGGTTCAGCCTCACGCTGTGCAAACAGGGGATGCATCTCACACCCATTGACTTCAAAGGGCTCCCAGCCTTTCAGTGGGGGCACACAGAGCTGCTTTATGGCCCCATTGCTGCCATTTGCCCCTAAGAACCAGCCATTCCTTCCTCCTCCTCCTCCTCCTCCTCCCCTTCCTGCCTTTTTTAGCAGCAGTTTGATGGGGAATTCTTGCTTTATTCCCCAACACGGCGCCGCTGAATCGCAGCAGGGAGATGGGTGGGAGTGAAGGCAAAGGGGGATGTTTAATGGCAGCTCACACTGCAGGGCCTGGTACTCACATATGGGGGTCCTTTGGGTGGGGGGGGGGCTCAGCTGATGTCCCTTCGGTCCTTGTGCTGCTCCAGGTCCTGTCCATCGCCCCATAGAACAGGGAGAGATGGTTGAGGTGGGTTGTAGTGCTCAGGGTTAAGGGTTATAGTGGGGCTGGGGATAAAGCAACACCAAAAAGGCAGGAAATCAGCCCAAAATTGAGCTCAAAAGAGCCACTGCTTGCACTGCAAAGCACAACAGGCTCCATCTGCTCCACATACATGGTCACAGAGCACAGAGGATGATGATGGTGGCAGATATTTGTGTTTCTAAGGCTGGTACAACAGCTCAGCCCCCAATTCCTCCATGCACCGGGAAAAACATCCGGACTTAGTGCAGGAAACCTCCCCTTACACACAATACACACACAGTACACACACATACACACACATACACACACATAGGAGCCATCCCAACCACCCTGCCATAGGATCCTCACACCCAGGGCTGGCTCCTGGCATTGAAACTCAGCCCCAACCTCACGGTTCCTCCCCACCTCCTCCTGCCCTCGACGGCTGGGACTCAATCAAAGGGAAAATGAGACTCTTGCAGTGCTGTTCCAGCAGCAGAAGTGGTGGTTGAGGAGCAGAGGTGATGCTGGAGGTGCAAGGGGTGATTTCATTGCGTGTGCAGGAGGAAACCAGCCTTGATCCGATGCTCTACGGGCAGCTGCTGCTTTGCTGTGGGGTGTCAAAGCAACAAGGCAAAGTCAATGAGCGCTGCTGGATCCCACAGCCCCACTGAGGCCATGGGGTGGGGGACAGGGGGTCTGCAGGGGGGGGCGAGAAACAAGCATCCAATACATGGGATTAGAGCACCCCATATATTAGAGCACCCCATACATGGATTAGAGCACCCCATACATGGGATTATGGGATTAGAGCACCCTATACATGGGATTGGAGCACCCCATACATTAGAGCACCCCATACATGGGATTAGAGCACCCCATACATGGGATTAGAGCACCCCATACATGGGATTATGGGATTAGAGCACCCCATACATGGATTAGAGAACCCCATACACGGGATTAGAGCACCCCATACAT
>NC_029544.1:628240-629147 GCF_001577835.2 Coturnix japonica | reverse complement strand
GGATTAGAGCACCCCATACATGGGATTAGAGCACCCCATACATGGGATTATGGGATTAGAGCACCCCACACATGGGATTAGAGCACCCCATACATGGGATTAGAGCACCCCATACATGGGATTAGAGCACCCCATATATTACAGCATCCCATACATGGGATTAGAGCACCCCATATATTACAGCATCCCATACATGGGATTAGAGCACCCCATACATTAGAGCACCCACACATGGGATTAGAGCACCCCATACATTAGAGCAGCCCATATATGGGAATAGAGCACCCCAGAATTAGAGCATCCCACACATGGGATTAGAGCACCCCATACATGGGAACAGAGCAACCCATATATGGGATTATGGGATTAGAGCACCCCATACATGGGATTAGAGCACCCCATACATTAGAGCACCCCATACATGGGATTAGAGCACCCCATATATTAGAGCACCCCATACATGGGAACAGAGCACCCCATACATTAGAGCACCCAATACATGGGATTAGAGCACCCCATATATTACAGCACCCCATACATGGGATTAGAGCACCCCATATATTAGAGCACCCACACATGGAATTAGAGCACCCCATACATGGGATTATGGGATTAGAGCACCCCATACATGGGATTAGAGCACCCCACAAATGGATTAGAGCACCCCATACATTAGAGCACCCCATACATGGGATTATGGGATTAGAACACCCCATACATGGGAATAGAGCACCCCATACATGGGATTAGAGCACCCCATACATGGATTAGAGCACCCCATATATTACAGCACCCCACACATGGGATTAGAGCACCCCATACATGGGAACAGAGCACCCCATACATCAGAACAGAGCACCCCATACATGGGATTAGAGCACCCCATATGTGGGATTAGAGCACCCCA
>NC_029544.1:624475-627675 GCF_001577835.2 Coturnix japonica | reverse complement strand
GACACTCCCGTCATTTCCCATTCATTGCCCGGCCCAAAACAACCCCTTCCTCCAACCTACCCCGACTGGATCCACCCCCATGAGCAAAAATACACATAAAAAAACACATAAAAACACATAAAACTGCTGTGCAAAAAAACCACAGGGGAGAGATGTCGAGCAAACCCGAAGCGGTTCAGATGCGTTTGAAACAAGGAGGCACAAAGGCCATAAATTCCAATTAACCCTTGAAGAACGAGGAGGGATCGGGGCTGGAATTTACACCTGTGGGGTGGGAGAGAAGGGGGAGAGATGGGGGTGGGAGAGGGGATATAGAAAGCTATGGGGGAATGGGGATAGAACACAGGGGGGAGGCTTGATTCTGCTTGTAGGGGGGATGAGCAGAGGGTTAAAGCCACATTTAAACATAAAAAGGGGTTTAAACCCACCCTTAAACATAGAAAAGGGGTTTTAAAGCCACACTTAAACATAAAAAAGGGGTTTAAACCTCCCTTAAACATAGAAAAGGGGTTTAACCCCCCCCCCTTAAGCATAAAAAGGGGGTTTAAACCCACCCTTAAAGATAAAAAGGGGTTTAAAACACCCCCTTAAACATAGAAAAGGGGTTTTAACCCACCCTTATACATAGAAAAGGGGTTTAAAACCCCCCCTTTAAGCATAGAAAACGGGTTTAAAAAACCCCCTTTAAACATAGAAAAGGGGTTTAAAACACCCCTTAAACATAGAAAAGGGGTTTTAAAGCCACCCTTATACATAAAAAAGGGGTTTAAACCCACCCTTAAATATAGAAAAGGGGTTTAAATCCCCCCCTTAAACATAGAAAAGGGGTTTAAAACCCCCCTTAAACATAGAAAAAGGGTTTAAAACACCCCCTTAAGCATAAAAGGGGGGTTTAAAGCCACCCTTAAGCATAGAAAAGGGGTTTAAACCCCCCCACTTATACATAAAAAGGGGTTTTAAACCCCCCTTAAACATAGAAAAGGGGTTTATACCCCCCTTAAACATAGAAAAGGGGTTTAAAACCACCCTTATACATAGAAAAGGGGTTTAAACCCACATTTAAACATAGAAAAGGGGTTTAAAACCCCCTTAAACATAGAAAAAGGGTTTAAACCACCCCCTTAAACATAAGAAAGGGGTTTAAAACAGCCCCTTAAACATAGAAATGGGGTTTTAAAGCCACCCTTAAACATAAAAAAGGGGTTTAAAACCCCCCTTAAACATAGAAAAGGGGTTTAACCCCCCCTTATACATAAAAAAGGGGTTTAAAACCCCCTTAAACATAGAAAAGGGGTTTAAACCCACCCTTAAGCATAGAAAAGGGGTTTAAACTCACCCTTAAACATAGAAAGGGGTTTAAAACCACCCTTAAGCATAGAAAAGGGGTTTAAATCCCCCCTTAAACATAAAAAAGTGGTTTAAAACCCCCTGTTAGACATAGAAAAGTGGTTTTAAACCCCCCCTTAAACATAAAAAAGGGGTTTTAAAGCCACCCTTAAACATAAAAAAGGGGTTTAAAACCACCCTTAAACATTGAAAAGGGGTTTAAAACCCCCCCTTAAACATAAGAAAGGGGTTTTAAACCCACCCTTAAGCATAGAAAAGGGGTTTAAACCCACCCTTAAACATTAAAAAGGGGTTTAAACCCACCCTTAAACATTAAAAAGGGGTTTTAAACCACCATTAAACATAGAAAAGGGGTTTAAAACCCCCCCTTAAACATAGAAAATGGGTTTAAAACCCCCCTTAAATATAGAAAAGGGGTTTTAAACCACCCTTAAACATAGAAAAGGGGTTTAAACCCCCCCCCTATACATCAAAAAGGGCTTTAAAGGCAGCTCAGGTTGAACTCCTGCTGTGGATACGGGAGGAGGCCGGGGCTCATCCTGCTCAGTGCCGACGTTTCAGCCTCATGGTTGGAGATGGAGGAAGGAATAAAGCTGATCCCATATGGGCTGAGCCCAGGATGTGCAGATCGGGCCAGATGTGCATTAAAAAGGGAGTTAATAACTGGAGGAATAAAACCTCCCTGCAGCTGCAATTCTGGCACAGGACACAGAGGAATTAATTGCAACACCAGATTCACTGCTCTGCTCTGCCCAGACCAGACCCCGCCTGCTCCCCCCCCCCCTTTATAAACCCCCCCCCTAAATGGGGAAGGATAGATCTGACCTCGCAATGAACTGAAAAGCAGGATTTCCCCCCAAACTGGGTCCCCATCGTTGTTTTTTTGGTTCTATTGAACTGGCTGCATTGGGTTAAATGTGTGTTGGGGGTGGGTGGGAGCCAGGCCAGGGCTGTGACACATACATTCCCATTTCTAATGGATTCCGCCCCAAATCCGGTGCCTCCTCCGGGTTCTTCTCACCTTCTTGTAGTGTTGGGGGGGGGGGGTTTGTGGGGTCTTCGTGGCTGGGAACATCCTGTGTGATGGAAGAGAAGAATAAAGGGGGGGGAATTAAAGGAGGGTTAAAGGGAAACCCAAAGCTGGGTGGTGTCATAGGGGACGTGGTGGTGATACAGCCCTATAGGCGTGTGTAGGGTGGGGGTTAATGAGGCTTATTTCACCCCCCCCCCCCTCCTTCTTTTCCTCTGCTTTGGGGTGGGGAAACCCATGTCCTGAGTGCCCTGGTGATGCAGCGTGAGCACATGGTGTCCAAATTGTGTAAGAGGTATTAAAATAGAACCAAACAGCCCCAAATCTGGGCAGCACCCATTGGCACGAGGCTGAAATCGCTTCCTTTGGTCCAATGTGAAAGGGTTTGGTTCGCTATGGGGGTTTAAAGGGGGATCTGGTGCATTAAGAGGGTGGGCAGCAGACCCTATAAGGCGGGGGAAGGGGGTGTGGGGGGGAGATGGAGGTTTTGGGGTTACCTGGAGCTGGTTTGGTCATGCTGGATGGTTCTGGGTCTCCTCTTTGGTGCTGTCCCCACCTCAGGCTGAAGGGGGTAATGGGGAACATGGGGATACACGGCTGGGGGGCTGGGTACAGGTAAGGGGGTATGGAGACACATGGGGACACAGGGATGCTATGGGGCAGGGGGTTATGGAGACACATACAGGGATGCTATGGGGCAGGGGGGTATGTAGACACATACAGGGATGCTATGGGGCAGGGGGGTATGGAGACACATGGGGACACAGGGATTCTATGGGGCAGTGGGTTATGGAGACACATGGGGACACAGGGATTCTATGGG
>NC_029544.1:620228-624445 GCF_001577835.2 Coturnix japonica | reverse complement strand
TATGGAGACACATGGGGACACAGGGATTCTATGGGGCAGTGCTGGAACACAGGCTGGCCATGGGGATATAATGTGGGTTATAGAGACACGGACAGGCCCCAAAATGCAACTGCTGCCACCTCCCCACCCCATAATGATTGTGCCACAAGCTGGAGAATGCAGGGAACATGCTGAGAGCACAGCCAAGCAGTGAGGGGACAAAGGACAAGCTGGACCCACAACAAGCTGGACCCACAACAAGCTGGACCCACAACAAGCTGGACCCATAAGAAGCCGGACCCATAACAAGCTCACACCACAGGATCCTCTTTATCCCCATCCATCAGCTCTCATCCTACTGGACCCCCCTTTCCCCACCCACCACGGTTCCCATTTTGCTGCTGCCCCCTATCAGCAATACAAAGCAGTTCCTCCCCCCTTCATCCCCCCCCCAATGACACTCACAAGCCACGTATTTGCAAAACGTTTTTAAAACCTATTGCTACAAACGTTCCCCGCTGCAGATACCGAGCAAAGGTGCCGCCTTTGCTTTTCTTGTGGTCCTAAAGGGGATTTGGGCACCACCTGGGTTGTGCCACCATCTTCTTTGCTCTGTTCTTCTCCTGCTGGTCCTGCCCCTCCATAAAATATCCTGTTGTTATTGCTGCAGCTCGACCCACATCTCGGCTCCACTTTGGGGGCGCAGTCAGAGCGGTGCTGGGGGGGAAAGGGGGGCACGATGAGGGGCGTCAGGGTGGGCAGCAGGTGATGGGGGGCACCCTGAGCCCCTCATGTTCCTACCTGTCACCTTGGAGGGGCAGGTCACCCGCTGTGGTGTTAAGGATAAACGGCGCAGCTTCCTCCAGCTCATCCACCTCTGCAAATGGAGACAGAGCCGTGCCAGCCTTGATGGGGGTCACAGTGGGGTGGGGGGGCACCCTATGGACACTCACCTGCCTCCCAGTCCTCTTGGCACGGTGGGGCCTGCCAGGCCACGGGGACCTTGGGCTGCTTTGTTGGGTCACGGGCGCACATAGATAACACTGAGGGCACAGAGAGCACAATAAGGACGTGTGTGTGTGTATATGAGTGAGGGGGGGTCTGAGGGGCGGCTGGGGGCCGGGTGGTCTCGTACCGTGGCAGTCAAAGAGCTGCCGCTGGTCGGGGCAGCAGGCGATGTGTCTCTGAAGCTCGGCCCGGGGCAGCCTGTGCCTGGCGTTAAAGGGGCAGACCTCCAAGGTGCGAGCTACCTGCGGGTTGTTCTATGGGGAGAGAAGGAGGAGGAGGCGCTGAGAGTGAAGGGAGGCCTGTAGGTCCGGTGGGCCCAGCCTACACAGGCCTACATGGGTCAACACAGACCTACACGGGTCTACATGGGCCTACACGGGCCTACAAGGGTCTACATGGGCCTACACGGGCCTACACAGACCTACACAGACCTACATGGGCCTACACATTTCTACACGTACCTACACAGGCCTACACAGACCTACACAGGCCTACACGTTTCTACACGTACCTACACGGGCCTACACGGACCTCCACGGGTCTACATGGACCTACACAGACCTACATGGGCCTACATGGATCTACATAAACTTACACAGGCTTGCACAGACCTACACGGGCCTACACGCTTCTACATGTACCTACACAGGCCTACACGGACCTACACGGGTCTACAAGGGCCTACAAAGGCCTACACGGGCCTACATAGACCTACACAGACCTACACAGACCTACACGGGCCTACACAGACCTACACAGATCTACACGGGCCTGCACAGACCTACATAGGCCTACACATTTCTACACGTACCTACACGGGCCTACACAGGCCTACAGACCTACACGGACCTACACAGGCTTACACAGACCTACACAGACCTACAAGGGCCTACACGTTACTACACATACCTACACGGGCCTACATGGACCTACACAAACCTACACGGGCCTATAAGGGCCTACAAAGACCTACACGGGCCTACACAGGCCTACACAGACCTACATGGGCCTACACGTTTCTACACGTACCTACACGGGCCTACATGAACCTACAAAGACCTACACGGGCCTACACAGGCTTACACAGACCTACACGGGCCTACATGGGCCTATACAGGCCTACACGGGCCTACCAGGGCCTACACGGGCCTACACAGACCTACACGGGCCTACACGGACCTACAAAGACCTACAGACCTACACGGACCTACACAGGCTTACACAGACCTACACAGACCTACACGGGCCTACACGTTTCTACACGTACCTACACGGTCCTACACGGGTCTACACGTTTCTACACGTACCTACACGGTCCTACACGGGTCTACACGTTTCTACACGTACCTACACGGGCCTACAAAGGCCTACACGGGCCTACACAGACCTACACAGGCCTACACGGGCCTACAGGGGCCTACACGGGCCTACACAGCCTCTCGGCCCCCCGCTCACCCGCTGGCACTTGACGAGGTGATACGGCAGCCGGGACACCCGGATCTGATGCGCTTTGTCGTACGGACACTGGACGAGCGCCTCCGGGTCCATCTTAAACTCGTCAGGCTCCGCGAGCTCCTACCGGCCACCGAACGGCCCCACTCATCGCCATGGCAACGCGGCCTAACTTCCGCCGAGGCGTTTTGGGGTCGTTTTAGGGTTTTTAGGGATTATAGGGTTCTGAGTAGTGCTGTGTAGGCAATGGAGGGTGTTCTGTGAATCTATAGGGTGTAATGTGGGCCTGAAGGGCGTTATATAGTCCTAGGTGGGGTTTTATAGGCTCTAGGCTGTGTTATGGGGCCCTGTGTGGGGTAATGTGGGCCCTATATGGTGTAATATGGGCCCTATGTGGAGTTATGGGGCCCTATGTAGTGTAATGTGGGCCCTATGTGGTATAATATTGGACCTGGAGGGTGTAATATGGGTCCTATGTGGTGTAAGGGGGGTCCTATGTGATGTTATGGGGTCCCATGTAGTGTAATGTGGGCCCTATGTGGTGTAATATGGGCCCTATGTGGTGTTATGGGGCCCTATGTGGTGTAATGTGGGCCCTATGTGGTATAATATGGGCCCTATGTGGTGTTATAGGGCCCTATGTAGTGTAATGTGGGCCCTATGTGGTGTAATGTGGGCCCTATGTGATGTTATGTGAGCCCTATGTGATGTTATGGGGCCCTATGTGGTGTAATGTGGGCCCTATGTGGTGTTATGGGGCCCTATGTGGTGTAATGTGGGCCCTATGTGGTATAATATGGGATCTGGAGGGTGTAATATGGCCCTGTGTGGTGTAATATGGGCCCTGTGTGGTATAACATGGGCCCTATGTGGTGCTATAGGGCCCTATGTGGTATAATATGGGCCCTATGTGATGTTATGTGAGCCCTATGTGGTGTTATGGGGCCCTATGTGGTGTAATGTGGGTCCTATGTGGTGTTATGGGGCCCTATGTGGTGTAATGTGGGCCCTATATATCGTGATATGGGCCCTGTATGTCGTGATATGGGCCCTATATGTCATGATATGGGCCCTATGTCGTGATATGGGGCCCTATGTAGTGTAATATGGGCCCTGGAGGGTCTTATAGGATCCTGTGTGGTGTTTTCCTTGTTGCAAGGACTTATATGGGCCTTGAGGGCCAATACGTGTCTCTGTGTGATGTTACATGATCCTGAACACTCTCATATGGGTCCTGAATGGTGCTATATGGCTTTGGATGTTGTCATATGGACCTATGAGCAGTGTAATATGGGCAGGATGATGGCGGCACCCCATAGCGTCAACGTCACCCTACAGCATCACGTGGCCGTGACCACAACCCAGGAAGCCGAGGAAGGGGAAGTTGGTGCTGTGGGTGTGGGGCAGATCAGGGACAAGGGGGTGTCCCCATATCCCACCCCATAACGCTGCCGCCATGTCGCTGCCCTCCGTCTATCAGAACAAGTTTGCTGAGAAGCTGAGCATCCTCAATGAGAGGGGCCGGGGGGTCCTCGTCCGGATCTACAACATCAAGAAGGTGTGGGGTGGAGCCATGATGGATCTAAATGGAGGCTGCTGGGCTGGGGGGTTGTGGGGGCTCTAAAGGGGGATGTGATGGGGTTAAGGGGGCTCTAAAGGGATGTGAGGGCTCTAAAGGGGGGATATGATGGGGGCTCTAAAGGGATCTGATGGGGTTAAGGGCTTTAAAGGGGGATGTGATGGGGTTGTGGGGGCTCTAAAGGGATGTGATGGGGTTG
>NC_029544.1:603799-619924 GCF_001577835.2 Coturnix japonica | reverse complement strand
GGGCTCTAAAGGGATGTGATGGGGTTGTGGGGGCTCTTAAGGGGGATGTGATGGGGTTGTGAGGGCTCTAAAGGGATGTGATGGGGTTGTGGGGGCTCCAAAGGGGGGATGTTGTGGGGGCTCTAAAGGGGGATGTGATGGGGTTATGAGGGCTCTAACTTTAGGGTGTCCCCACAGACCTGCTCGGACCCCAAGACACGTCCATCCTTCCTGTGTGACAAAGCTATGGAGCCCTCCATCAAGTTCATCAACAAGAAGTTTCCTAACCTGGACGTGCGGAGCAGCACGGTGAGGGTCATTGCTGCCCCCCAACCCCGTGTTACACCCATCCTGTCCTTGTCATCCTACCCCTATATCACCCCATATTGTGCCATCGCTGCCTGGCTTCTCCTCTATCTTTGTCCCTATGTCACCCCCCACCCCATATCACCTCACCCCATTGTGTCACCTCACCCCATTGTGTCACCTCACCCCATTGTGTCACCTCACCTCAATGTCCCCTTCTGTCTCTTGCAGCAACACCTGGGGCCGGTGCACAAGGACAAGGGGGACATTATCCGCGCGCTGGGACCCTATTACTACTCCTTTGTGGATGTCCTGGAGTTCAGGGTGAGCTGTGGGGTGCTGTGGGGCAGCACTGGCGTTACAGACTATGGGGACAGCAGTGATGTGTTGTCTCCTTGTTATCTCCCTGTCAGGACCACGTCTATGAGCTGCTGAACACCATTGATGCCAACCAGTGCTTCTTTGACATTGTGAGTGGTACCAGGGGGTTCCATGGGGGACTTTGAGTTGCTCACGAGGCTTATGGGGTGCATTCAATGGGGTGATTAGTGCATCCCATACCACGGCCGTATCCTCACAGCTTCATTGCCCCTTAGAACATCAACTATGACTTTACCAAGAGCTACTTGGACCTGATTGTCACCTACGTGTCCCTTGTCCTGCTGCTGGCCCGCACCGAGGACCGCCGGGTTCTCATTGGCATGTACCACTGTGCTCATGAGATGAGCCACGGTGCCAGGTGAGCTGCCCGCCCCTATAGACCATCCCCCCACCATCACTGAGGTCTGTCCCCAACACATTATATCATCATCCCTGCAGTGATTCCAGCTTTGCCCGCTTGGGTCAAATGGTGCTGGAATACGACCACCCCCTTAAGAAGCTGACGGAGGAGTTTGGGCCGCACACCAAGGTGGGTTGGGGGCTCCTGAGGGTCCTGAATGCCAACAGAGCCACATCCCATCCCTGCACTGATCCCCTATGATACCCCCCCATGTCCTGCAGGCTGTCACTGCTGCTCTCCTGTCCCTCCATTTCCTCTTTGCACGGAGGAACCAGGGCTCCGATCAGTGGCGCAATGACCAGCTCCTCAGCCTGCTCAGCTCTGCTGGCTCCATGCTGAGCCCTGCCAGCTCCGACACCGTGAGCATCACCCTGCAATAGGGATGTATAGGGGTGGGTGCAGGAGGGGCAGAGCGCTGACACCACCCCCTGCATCCCCAGATGGCTTGTGAATACCTGTCCCTGGAGGTGATGGAGCGCTGGATCCTCAGTGAGTCCTTGCAATGCCCACAGACCCCCAGTGATCCCCTATGGTGGCTGACTGATATCTGTGCCCTGCAGTTGGCTTCCTGGTGTGCCCGGGGGCTTTGGGGGCGTCCCCTCAATGCCTGGAGCTGTGGAGGTTGGCACTGCAGGGCTCGCTCTACATCACCCTCCTCCGTGACGAGGCCCTGCAGATCCACAAGGTCACCGAGGAGCTGCTCAGCAGCCTCAAGGGGTAAATGGCTGCCCCTGGGGCTGGGGGCTCCACTGGGGGCTGGCCCATCCGTGGCACTGCTCAGCTGTGTTCCCTTTGCAGCTATGGGAAGAGGGTGGCCGATCTCAAGGAGTGTAAGGAACATGCCGTGGCTCACAGGTTCGGGGGGGCTCAGGGTGGGCTGCTGGGTCCCAGGGGTCTGGGGAGGGTCCCAGGGTGCTGGGAGGCCCCATGGAAGGACCTGAGGGATCCCATGGGATCACTGGGGTCCCCATCTGTATTGACCCCATATCACAGCTCCCACCTTTGCCATGTGTTTGTAATATCCCTGCTGGGTGAGTGGGGTGGCTGGAGGGGTGATGGGGGGCTCTAACCCCCCTGCCATGACACCCCCCCACACCCCATAGCGGATCCCTGCATCGGGGCCGGCGGCTGTACCTGCGTGGGGCTGTGCGAGAGCTGGAGGCGCTGCTGGAGGATCAGCCCGGGCTGCTGGGACCCAAAGTGAGAGCAAAGGGAAGGGGAGAGTAAAGGGAAGGGGAGAGCAAAGGGAAGGGGAGAGCAAAGGGAAGGGGAGAGTAAAGGGAAGGGGAGAGCAAAGGGAAGGGGAGAGTAAAGGGAAGGGGAGAGTAAAGGGAAGGGGAGAGTAAAGGGAAGGGGAGAGTAAAGGGAAGGGGAGAGTAAAGGGGAGCTGGGACCCAAAGGGAAGGGGACAGTGGAGAGGGGCAGGAAGAGGGGAGCTCCATCATGGAGATGAATGGTTCTGAGGGACGTGATGAGTGTCAGAGCTCTATGGGCACGTTATGGGTCTATGCACAGAGCTCTGTGTGTTGGCAGTGCCCTGTTGGCTGCTGGTGGCAGCCCCAGGTGCCTTCTAACTGTGCCCAGGCTCTGTTTGCCTTCATGGCCCTGTCGTTCTGCCGGGATGAGGTGAGCTGGTTGGTGAGACACGCCGAGCACGTCACCAAAACCAAGACACCGGAGGACTATGCTGACAGGTGAGCGGTGCTGGGGGCTGTGCATTGGGGGGCCGTGTATGTGAGTCTGGGGGTCTTCACCCCTGCTCTGACCGGTGCCTTTGTTGGCAGCCACATTGCAGAGATCCTGTTCCTCATGGAGCAGCTGCGGAGCCTGGTGCGGCGGCAGGACCTTGTGCTGCGGCGTTACCACGTTCAATACCTGGCCCGATTCGATGCTCTGGTGCTCAGTGAAATCATCCAGGTATCAAATAGTGCTGGGCATGGGGCTGTTCATGTCCCCTATCATCCAGGTATCACATAACGCTGGGCATGGGGCAGCCCATGTCCATGTCCCCCATCCTGCTTGGCCCTGAACCTGTCCCCATCTCTATCCCTGCAGAACCTCTCCGTGTGCCCCGAGGAGGAGTCCATCATCTTGTCGTCCTTTGTCAGCTCCCTTTCTTCTCTCTCCGACAAGGGAGGTGAGGAACATCAACCTGCTGTGTGTCCATGGGGTCTGATGTCCGCCTGCCCTATAGCCCACAGCTGGCATCCTAACCCTAACCCTAACCCTAACTTTAACCCTAACCCTAACCCTAACCCTAACCCTAACCCTAACCCTAACCCTAACCCTAACCCTAAACCTAACCCTAACCCTAACCATAACCTTAACCCTAATAACCCTAACCCTAACCCTAACCCTAACCCTAATAACCCTAACCCTAACCCTAACCCTAACCCTAACCCTAACCCTAATCCTCCTGCCCTATAGCCCAGCTGCAGTCCACCCGCAGCTGGCATCCTAACCCTAACCCTAACCCTAACCCTAACCCTAACCCTAACCCTAACCCTAACCCTAACCCTAACCCTAACCCTAACCCTAACCCTACCCTAACCCTAACCCTAACCCTAACCCTAACCCTAACCCTAACCCTAACCCTAACCCTAACCCTAACCCTAACCCTAACCCTAACCCTAACCCTAATAACCCTAACCCTAACCCTAACACTAATAACCCTAATAACCCTAACCCTAACCCTAACCCTAATAACCCTAATAACCCTAACCCTAACCCTAATAACCCTAACCCTAACCCTAATAACCCTAATAACCCTAATAACCCTAATAACCCTAACCCTAACCCTAACCCTAATAACCCTAACCCTAACCCTAACCCTGCATTACAGCCCCTGATCAGCACAAGCCCGAAGCCCACCCAGCCCCCCTCCCCCTGCCCTCCCTCACACGTTTCTGTTTCCCTGCAGTGGATGAGAAGGAGCAGTTTGATTTCACAGCGTTGCGCCTCGACTGGTTCCGGCTGCAGGTTCTACCCCCATCTCAATCCCATCCACTGCCGTCCTCAGTTCCCATCCCTGTCCTCATTGCTGGCCCCATACAATCCCTCTCTTCCCATCTCAATCCATGCCCCTATTCCCTTCCTTACTGCTGTCCCTATACCTGCCCTCATTCCCTTCTCCATCCCACACCATTCCACCACCACTGGTCCCCATCCCTTCAACCCCCATCCCCATTGCTCCCAGTTCCCTCCCAGTTCCTCCCAGTTCCTCCCAGTTCCTCCCAGTTCCTCCTGGATCTTCCCAGTTCATCCCAGTTCATCCCAGTTCATCCCAGTTCATCCCAGTTCATCCCAGTTCATCCCAGTCCATCCCAGTCCATCCCAGTTCATCCCAGTGCTCCCAGTTCATCCCAGTTCTCCCAGTGCTCCCAGTTCTCCCAATACATCCCAGTGCTCCCAGTGCTCCCAATGCATCCCAGTGCTCCCATTGCTCCCAGTTCCCTCCCATTGCTCCCAGTTCCCTCCCATTGCTCCCAGTTCCATCCCAGTGCTCCCAGTACATCCCAGTTCATCCCAGTACATCCCAGTGCTCCCAGTTCATCCCAGTGCTCCCAGTTCATCCCATTTCTCCCCTTTCTCCCATTTCTCCCAGTTCATCCCAGTTCATCCCAGTTCTCCCAGCTGTGCCCCTGATCCCACTGCCCCCCATAGGCCTACACCAGTGTGTCCAAGGCCGTGCTGCCCCTGAGCACCAACCCAGACGTGGGTCGCATCATGAACCTCATCGTCTTCCACACCAAACTGCTGGACTCCCTGGAGGATCTGCTGGCCGAGACCTCCGACCTGTCCGACCTATGGTGAGCTCCAGACTCATAGGGGTCACATTGAGCAGCTCCTGCCCCACAGAATGTGTGGGGAGATGCCCATGTGTGCTGGGTATGGGAAGGGATGGGGCTTATAAGGGAGGCTGGGCAAGGCGAGGTGATGTACACTCAGGTAATATGGACACAGACATGGGGACAAGGGCAGCACCCACACGATATAGGCACCAACAGCCCCACTGACACATCCTGCCCCTCTGCCTCCCCCCACTGCAGCTTCTTCCCTCGCCCCATAGAGAAGATGTTTGTGGCGACGATGGAGGAGCCCTCCATGCTGCGTTACAGCATCGCCTTCCCTCTGCTCTGCAGCCACTTCTCCCGCTGCGTCCACCCCATGTGCCCGGAGGAGGTGAGTCCTGCAGGGTGATGATACGGGGACATGGGCACAGTGTCTGGATACAGCTATAAAGGAGCCAGGCAGCTCTTATGGCTTATGGCAGGGGATGGGGACCTGACCTTGGGGCCTCTGTGCCCTGTGCGGGGTGTCCCATAGTGGGGCCATGTTAAGCTGTGCATTTCCCTTTGCAGTATCCCCAGCTCCAGGCTGCAGCACTGGGGATGTGCAACAAGTTCCTGGAGGAGATGGCTCGACAGACCTGCGCCTGCATCATGGACAGCTGTGCTGAGCAGCACAACCTCAGCGAGCAGGTGAGGGTCCCCATGGCCATGGGGGGTATCTACAGAGCTCTGGGTGTATGTATCTGTGCTCTTGGGGCACCAGGGGCTGTATAGGACAGATGTGGTGTCCCCAATTCAACCTTGGGGATGGCAGCTTCTGGTTCTGGAGCCTCTGATTGTTCCCTAACCCCTAACCCAAACCCAAATCTAACCCTGACCCTAACCCCTACCCCTAACCTCTACCCCTAACCCTTACCCCTACCCCTAACACCTACCCCTAACCCCAATTCAACCTTGGGGAAGGCAGCTTCTGGTTCTGAAGCCTCTGACTGTACCCTAACCCTAACCCTAACCCTAACCCTAACCCTAACCCTAACCCTAACCCTAACCCTAACCCTAACCCTAACCCTAACCCTAACCCTACCCTAACCCTAACCCTAACCCTAACCCTAACCCTAACCCTAACCCTAACCCTAACCCTAACCCTAACCCTACTCTAGCCCTAACCCTAACCCTAACCCTAACCCTAACCCTAACCCTAACCCTAACCCTAAATCTAACCCTAACCCTAACCCTAACCCTAACCCTGACCCTTTTGCCTATGGCCACCAGCTACTGCCCAAGCACTGCGCCTCCACCGTCAGCAAAGCTCGCAACAAGAAGACCCTGAAACATCCGTCCAAAAAGGGGGAACCTGAGCGAGAGAAACCAGGGGCTGAGAGTCAGAGGAAGGACAGGACGGTGACCACCAAGTGAGGGCAGGGCTGGGAGGTGGTGGTGGCTCTATGGGGTGTAATGGGGCTGACAGCATCTGTCCCCCCCCAGCATGGATAAGCTGCACCTGGTGCTGGCAGAGCTGAGCCTGAGCCTCAACCACGTGCCCAACATCTCAGTGTTTGAGCACACGGTGACACCAGCGCAATATCTGAGCAGCCACTTGGAGACACGATTCAGCAAGTAGGGACACATGGGGCTGTGAGATGGGGAGGAGATCATTGACCCCAGACCTTACCCTAACATTAACCCTAACCCTAACCCTAACCCTAATCCTAACCCTAACCCTAACCCTAACCCTAACCCTAACCCTAACCCTAACCCTAACCCTAACCCTAACCCTAACCTTATCCCTAACACTAACCATAAAACTAACCATAACCCCAACACTAACCCTAACCCTAAACCTAAACCCTATCCCTAACCCTAACCCTAACGCCAACCCCAACCCTAACCCTACCCCTAACCCTAACCCTAACCCAACCCTAACCCTAACCCTAAACCCCAACCCCAAACCTAATACTAAACATAACCCTAATCCTAACCCTAAACCCAAACCCTAAACCTAAAACTAACCCTAACCCTAATCGGGCTGTGTGATGGGGAGAAGATCTCTGACCCCAGACCTAACCATAACCCTAAACCTAACCCCTAACCCTAAACCCAAACCCTAACCCTAAACTTAAACCCCATCCCTAACCATAACCCTAACACAACCCTAACCATAATCCCTAAACCTAAACGCAAACCTTAACCTGAAAACTAACCATAACCCTAACCTTAACCCTAACCTTAAACCCTAACCCTAACCCAAACCCTAACCCAAACCCAAACCCTAACCCTAAAACTAACCATAACCCTAAAACCAAACCCTAACCCTAACCCTACCCTAACCCTAACGCTAAACCCCATCCCTAATGCTAAACCCAAACCCTAACCCAACCCTAACCTTAATCCTAATCCTAACCCTAACCCTAAACCTCAACCCCATCCCTAACCCCAACCCCAACCCTACCCCTATCGTACCCCTACCCCTACCCCTAACCCCACAACCCATCCCTAACCCTAAACCCAAACCCTAACCCTAACCCTACCCTTACCCCTAACCCTACAACCCATCCCTAACACCAAACCCAAACCCTAACCCCAACCCTAACCCTACCCTACCCTTACCCCGACCCCTACCCCTAACCCTACACTAACCCTAACCCTAAACCCCATCCCTAACCCTAAACTCAAACCCTAACCCAACCCTAACCCAAATCCTAATCCTAATCCTAAACCTAAACCTAAAACGCCCCCCATCAACACCTAACCCCAACCCTAACCCTAACCCTAACCCTACCCCTAACCCTACCCCTACCCCTACCCCTACCCCTACCCCTACCCCTACCCTAACCCTAACCCTAACCCTAACCCTAACCCAAATTCTAACCCTATACCCATAACCCTACCCTAACCCTAACCCTAAACCCCATCCCTAACCCTACCCCTAACCCTAACCCCATCGTGTTCCCTTAGGGCCATCGTAGCCATGGCGTGTTACAGCCAGCCCACTCAGGAGGTGGCTCGTCCCTCGGAGGTGCTGGTGGGTCTGGGGTCCTACATCACCTTCATCCAGTCCCTGACACACTACGTGGGTCTGGACACGACGCGCATTTCATCCGCAACGTCCTCCTTGCAACAGACACAGCCCCGCGATTGCCAGGGGGAGCAGACCCTCACCACCATCTACACCAACTGGTGGGTTACACCCCATATGGGATATGGGCAGCGCCCTAAGGGGTATCTATCCCATATGGGATATGGGCAGTGCCCTAAGGGGTATCTATCCCATATGGGATATGGGCAGCACCTCTTCAGCTTATCTATCCCCTATTGTAGGATATGGGCAGCGCCCTCAGGAGTTGTATCTCCCATAAGGGAATATGGGCAGCACCCTCAAGGGGGTTATATCCCATAATGGGATATGGGCAGGCGCCCGTAAGGGAATCTATCCTATAATGGGAATATGGGCAGTGCCCTTAAGGGGGTATGCTAACCCATTATGCCGGATATGGGCAGCACCCTCAGGGGTATCTAATCCCATATTTTGGCCAAAATCAAACGCGGATGCAGAGATTATGGGCAGCGCACCGAAGGCGGTATCTATCCCATATGGGATATGGGCATTGCCCTAAGGAGGTAATCTATCCCATTATGGGGATATGCAGACCCTTCAGGGGTATCCTATTCCCATTATCGGGGATCATGGGCAGCACCCTTCAGGTATCTAATCCTATATGCGGGATATGGGCAGTGCCCTCAGGGGTATCTATCCCATATAGGATATGGGCAGCACCCTCAGGGTTATATCTCCCATATGGGATATGGGCAGCACCCCTCAGGGTTATATCTCCCATATGGGATATGGGCAGCACCCTAAGGGTTATGTATCCCATATGGGATATGGGCAGCACCCTCAGGGTTATCTATCCTATATAGGATATGGGGCAGCACCCTTCAGCGGTTATGGTTCCTCCCATATGGGGATATGGGCAGCACCTTAATGGGTTATGTTAATCCCATTATGGGAATCTGGCAGCATGCCGTCAGTTGTATCTTACCTTCCCCTAACTACGAGCTGGGAATGGGTCCATCCCAAATCTGCAGGTACCTCGAGGGCCTTATGCGCCAGGCCCAGCACTGGGGCCATCGTCCCCCCTCTCCCTCCCTCAAGTGCACATTCCACCACGGTGCGCCCGTGATGGTGAACCATCCTTCAGTGCTGCTGAGTTCTCTGATTGTTTCAGAGTGCGGGTTGTTTTTGGGGTCACTGTGGGTTTGTCCCTATCCCTAATTGTGATGTCCCCATTCCTTGGTATCTTGGCCCCATAGAGATGCGAGCGTTGGCTGAACTCATTGGGCCCTATGGAATGAAGTTCATGAGTGGACAATCTCATGTGGCACGTGAGCTCCCAGGTGGCTGAGCTGAAGGTAGGGGGATTTGGGGTCAGTTATGGGGTTTTTGGGGCCAGTTTGGGTTTTGGGGCAGTTTTGGGGTGTTTGGGGCCAAGTTTGGGGTGTTTGGGGCAGTTTGGGGGTGTTTGGGGCCAGGTTTGGGCGTGTTCAGGGTGTTTTTGGGGCGCAAAGTTTGGGTGTTGGCGGGCCAGGTTTGGGGGTTTTGGGGCCAAGTTTGGGGGTGTTGGGCCAGGTTTGGGGTGTTTTGCGGCCAGGTTGGGGTGGTGGGGTTCATGGTTTGGTTGCTCAGATTTTGGGAATTGGCGGTTCAGGTTGGAGAGGTGTTTCAGTGCGTCAGTTATCGGCGTTTATTGGGGCCAGGTTTTGGGGTTTTGGGGGCCATTGGGGTGTTGGGGCCAGTTTTGGGGTCGTTTGGGGTCAGATTTGGGGTTTTTGGGGTCAGATTTGGGGTTTTTGGGGTCCAGATTGGGGGTGAATTTGGAGGCCAGTTTTGGGGTGTCTGGTCGGGTTTTGGGTCAGTTTTGTGTGGGGTCTTCGCGAAGACGTTCAGAGATATTAGAGAGTGCTACAGGCGCCAGCTCCTTTGCGGGTATTTTGGGGCAACAGTAAGATTGGAAGGTAAAGGTCGCGAGGTCAGGCAGAGTAAGTATATGGGCCAACGTTTGGGGTGTTGAGATTCAGGTTTGACAAAGGTGGTCATTGGGCCAAGCTTTGGGGTCAAGATAAGGATGAGGAATAGATTAGGTCAGATATGGATAGCAAAATCGGTTTCGTGGTCAGGTTATGCAGTGTACTAACTGGGCGTGTATAAACAAGGGATTCAAGGACATATCGGTGTTCTTGGGGATGATTTTCGCGGGCAGTTTTGAGGCTGTTTGGGCAACCAATTTTGGGTGTTGGGGCCCACTGTTGTTAGAAGACAGCGTGTCTTGGGGTCTAGGTGGGTCAGCTTTTGGGGCGTGTTTTGGGGCCAGTTTTGGGTGTTTGGGGCATGTTTGGGAGTCTAACTTTGGGGTGTTTGGGTGCCAATGGTGTTTGGGGCCAGTTTTGGGGTGTTTGGGGTCAGGTTTGGGGTCAGTTTTGGGGTGTTGGGGCCAGTTTTGGGTTGTTATTAATTGTTCCCAGTGCCGTGTCCCCCCCCTATTGCAGAAACTGGTCAATGAGAACATGGACACGCTGGTCCAGCTGCGCTCCAGCCCCTGCAAACCAGAGCAGATGGCAGCTCTGCTGCCCCGGCTGAGCTGTGAGTGCTGCTGGCTTTGCACACACAGCCTTGCACGTTTGCACACTCACACTCACACACACACGTCTCTGCTTCCCCCCCCCCCTATAGCGGCCGATAACGTCCTAAAGAGGATGACCATCATTGGGGAGATCCTGAGCTTCCGAGCCATGGCACAGCAAGGCCTGCGGGAGGTGGGTGCCCCCTGTGCCCCATAGGGTCAGTGTGAGCCCCATAGGAACCCCCTGGGTCCTATATCACACAATGAGGTGGGTGCCCCCTGTGCCCCATAGGGTCAATATGAGCCCCATTGACACCCCCTGGGTCCTATTCCCCCCCTGCAGGTCTTCTCCCACCACTGCCCCTTCCTGATGGGCCCTATAGGATGCCTGACAGACGTGGTCACCCCAGACACGGACATCCAGGTGGGCACTGAGCGGCGCGGGGTTGAGCTGCCCCCTTGCTGTCCCCATATAGGGGGTGGCACCCCAACCCTGTAGCACCACATGGTGTTTAATGGCACTATTGTGTCCTTGTCCTCCCAGGTCACATTGAGCATCTTCGAACTGGCTTCGGCTGCTGGGATCCCCTGTGAGATCGACCCTGCACTGGTGAACGTCCTTGCAGGCAGCAAGATGGGTAATGTGGGGTCTATGGGGTCCTGGGGGGGGGGGCAACATTGAGACCCTCCACCATCAGCCTGGCACAGACCCCCACCCTTATCACCCCCATGGGGTGTCCCTATGGGTCCCCACTGTCACCTCCTATGGGACCCCCACCCTTATCACCCCCATAGGGTGTCCCTCTGGGCACCCACTGTGACCCCCCATGGGACCCCCACCCTTCTCACCCCCATGGAGTCTCTGTTTCCTCCTTGGACCCTGGTTAATGTTGGCTCCCCCCTGTGCAGATGGTTCATCCCCAGAGGAGGATTACAAGGTGTCCTGTCTGCTGCTGGTCTTTGTGGCTGTATCCCTGCCTTTGTTGGCCTCCGACCCAATGTCTATCTACAACACTGAGATGGATGGTAAGGATTGGACCCCACTGTGCCCCAGCCCCACAATGGGACCCTCGAGGTCCCACAGCTGCAGCTCAATGGGGACATAAGGACCCCTATAGTGGACAGGGCTGCTGCCCCCCAGCTCCATCCCCAACCTCCCCGTGTCCTCAGGCTACAACAACAACATCCACTGCCTGGCCAAGGCCATCATCCACGTGTCGGCCGCGCTCTTCACCCTCCACAACAAGAACATTGAGACCCACCTGAAGGAATTCCTGCTGGTGAGGGAAGGGAGGAGAGGGAGGGAGGGAGGGATGGGATGGGAAGGAGAGATGGGAGGGAGCGGAGGAGGGAGGATGGAGGGATGGGATGGATTGGGAGGGATGGGATGGAGGGATGAGGGAGGCAGAGACCGGACCAGACGCGAGATGGAGGGATGGAGGGAGGGATGGATGGATGGATGGATGGATGGATGGATGGATGGATGGATGGATGGATGGATGGAGGGATGGATGGAGGGATGGAGGGATGGATGGAGGGATGGAGGGATGGGGTGCAGCCCTTGTTGCTGATCAGGATCCATCCCCCAGTTGGCCTCTATGAGCCTCCTGCAGCTGGGCCAGGAGACGGACAAGCTGCGCTCCAGGAACAGAGACGCCGTGTGTCTGCTGATGCAGTTGGTGAGTGATGGGAGGGATGAAGGTCCCATTGGGGGGGGGTCTTCTGGGGGGTCCTTAAGGGGGGGCTGAGCTCCTGCTGCCCCCGACCCACGGCTGCTTTGAGGTGCTGAGCTCTCACCATAGTCCTGGCTCCATATTGGGGGGCTGGAAGTGGGGGCCGAGCACCCACCGCCCTTGGATTGATATTCAGGGAACATCGCCCTGCTCTGCAAAGCAATTTAAGTGCAAATGTTTCAATCTGGAGCTGGGGAGGCAGCAGGGGAAGGAAAGGGGCACCCAGGGAAAGGGGCACCCAGGGAAAGGGGCACCCAGGGCTGGGGGTGAAGGGGAACTGAGCTCACGACCCCCCCCAATTCAGATCGTGGCCGAGTCGTCCTTCCTCACAGTGGACATGTTGGAGACCTGCTTCCCCTACGTGCTGCTCCGCAACGCCTACAGGGAGGTGTGCAGGGAGAGCCTGCTCAATAGGATCCCGCCCCACTGAGAGCATCCGACCCACATCCCTGCCCCACTGAGAGCATCCCACCGAACCCACATCCCATCCAACCCCACATCCCACCCAAACCCCATCCCATCCAATCCACATCCCACCCATCCCATCCACCCCACGTCCCACCCCACTGAGAGCATCCCTGCCCCATTGCTCACATCCCATCCACCCTACACCCCATCCAACCCACGTCCCATCCATCCAACCCCACACCCCATCCAACCCACGTCCCATCCAACCCACATCCCATCCATCCAACCCCACACCCCATCCAACCCCACATCCCACCCCACTGAGAGCATCCCTGCCCTGTGCTCACATCCCATCCACCCCACACCCCACCCAACCCCCATCCCATCCATCCAACCCCCATCCCATCCACCCCACATCCCATCCCATCCCACCCCACCCCCTATCCATCAGACCCACACCCCATTCAACCTCCCATTCCCATCATGTCCACCCCACACCCCATTCCACCCCACACCCCTTCCAACCCATCCCATCCACCACATCCCACCCAACCCACATCCCATCCATCCCACCCACCCCACATCCCATCAGCGCCCCATTATTCCCCCCTCCTTGTGCCCCCCAGCACCCACCCTGGGATGCTCTGTATACCCCCCCTTCCCCCCCCCAGCATCACCTGCACTAAACAAAAACATTGTTTTACCCCCCCTTTGGCTTGTGGCTTCTTCGTGGTGCCCAGGCAGCCTGAGGATATATGGGGTGGGGGCTCCAGGTATGTCCCCAATTACAAAAACAGCCCCAAAGCCCCCCAGCTCAGTTTCCCTTCACTCTGTCCTGGCTGGAAACGTTTCAATTCACCGTTTCCCCCCCCCCCCGCTTCCCATCCCATCATTTTCTTCCTCCTTTCCCTCATCTCAGGCTGTTGAATATCCCCTATTTTGGGGGGGGGGGGCGGAATTAATGGGCGATGGAAGGGAGGCGCCCGTGTGGCCGTTTCCATTCAGCTCACGGCCGGGATGAGTCACCAGGAGCTGGCAATGGCAGCTCAATAACACCCCGGGGGGGTTTCAAGTATAACCCCCCCCCATATCAATGCTATTATGGCTCCCCTACCCAAAGCAACTGCATCCCCACAGCCATATGTGGCACTGAGCCCCGACCCACCTTAATTGCTTTAATCTAAGGAAACTAAAGCAGGCTGAGTGGGACGTCTGCCCTTGGTCTCGTGCCCCCCCACCCCCCGCCCCCCCGGTATGTTCTCTGCTTTCCCCCCCCCTACGATTAAAACGCTCTCAACGTGCCCATTATTCCACGTTGACTGTTGGAGTCTATTTTAGCGCTCATCAATCATCAGCTGGAGCAGGAAGGAGCTGCTGCCATCCCTCCTTTGTTCGACACTCATTCCCAACCACGACTCCCCCCCACCCCCAGACCCCCACCTTGGGGTCCCCCCCCATTCCCAATCCCTACCCCAGCCTCTCTCTGAGCCCTCCGCGATAGACATAACCCCCCCCCAGACCCCCACCTTGGGGTCCTCCCCTATTCGCATCCCTACACCAGCCTCTCTCTGAGCGCCCCCTTCTCCATAACCTAACCCCCCCAGACTCCCACTTTGAGGTCGCCCTCCTAGTTCCATCGCTACACCAGCCTCTCTCTGAGCCCCCCCATACTTAACCCCCAAAACCCCACCTCTGGGGTCCCCCCTAATTCCATCCCTATACCTGGAATCTCTCTGAGCCCCCCCCATAACTGTAACCCCCCCAGACCCCCACCGTGGGGTCCCCCACATGCGCATCCCTACATCCAGCCTCTCTCTGAGCCCCCCCTATAACAACCCGCCCCCCACACCCCACTGTGGGTCCCCCCCCCCCTATTCCATCCCTACACCAGCCTCTCTCTGAAGACCCCCCCCCATAACTTAACGCCCACAGACCCCCACTTGGGTTCCCCCCCATCATCCCTATACCAGCCTCTCTCTGAGCCCCCCCCCCCCCCATAACCTAACCCCCCCCATAGGTTACATTGCTCTCCTTGCTGCCCCTGCCACGTGCTGGGCCCACGCACTCAAGCACATCAAGAGACCCCCCCATATCTCAGCCCCCTCCCCCACTTTAGGACCAGCTTCATCCCCCATAGGTGCAAGCACAGCTGAGGGTCACCCCAATAGGGCTGTGCCCCCCCCATAGACCCCCCCCATAAAGGGACCCCCCCCCCGATTCAGGTGGGCGCTGTGCACACCTCCAGCCCTTACGTAAGGGCTGATTAATATTCCCCGGGGGCTGCGGATCCGTGTGGGCTGTAGAGGCAGAATGGGGGCTGCTGTGCCCCCCCCCCACCATTATATTACCTGGAGCTGTGCCCCCCCCCCCTAAATTAAAACCCCCTTTATATGTACCTGGAGACCCCCAGACCCCCATTATTGGCCTCTGCGCCCTCTGAGGGTCCCCACTTAAATGAGGGTCCCCATTGATCTCAGTGGATGGGGTGGGGGGGGGGGCTGGATGTGACCCCCCCCCCAACATTGCTGCCCCCAGACCCAAATCCACCTGCACCATGTGGCCTGCAAAGCCCTAATGGACACATAGACACTCTGCCCGTGTTACTGTAGGTCCTATGTTATATATGGGGCTGCTGTTGCCCTACAGCTCTTTATGGGGTGGGGGGGCTCTTTATGGGGGGTGGGGGGCTGACTGATGGGGGGGTGCTGCCCTTGGTGCCCCCCCCTCCATGCCTGGCCTCAATGACATATGATTAATAGCACAGGTGTCAACTGCAGCCCCTCCATGGGGGGCAATGGGGGGGTTTGGGGCCTGATCCCACACTGCCAAGCCCTTGTGACCCCCCCCCTAAGACCCTATGGGGGGGTACCCCCTTCATAACCCCATCAGCACCCACTGCCATAGCTCCATAGGGGGCCTGGGGTGCAAACCCATATCCCTATGGGGGTCCTGGGGTGGAAAACCATATCCCTATGGGGGTCCTGAGGTGCAAACCCATATCCCTATGGGGGTCCTAGGGTAACACCCCCCCACACACATAACCCTATAGGAGTGCTGTGGTATACAGACCATATAGACATGTTGGGGGTGCCCCACAAGACTACAAACGTACCCCCCCAACATAGCCCCATAGAGGTTGGGGTACCCATCCCATAACAGCCCTATGGGGGCTACAGGGTGCCCCAATAAACTCCATAGGGGTCCACGAGTACAACCCCATAACCCCATAGGGTTTAAGTCTATAACCCCATAGGGTCCCAAAGCTACACCCCCATAACCCCATAGGGTTCCAAGTCTACACCCCCATAACCCCATAACCCCATAGGGGTCCAAAGCTACACCCCCATAACCCCATAGGGTTCCAAGTCTACACCCCCATAACCCCAGAGCCCCATAACAGGGGGGTCCACAGGTACTTCCCCATAACGCCATAGGGTCCCAAGTCTACATCCCCAACCCATGTACAGAATATAAGGGACATATAGCCCGCCTGCCCAGCTACCTGGCAG
>NC_029544.1:593764-600927 GCF_001577835.2 Coturnix japonica | reverse complement strand
GCAATGGTATAGGGGTCATAGTTTCGAGGAGAGGGGGGTTGTGCTTTAAGAGGGAGGTGCCCCGATATATTAAGGGTACTTAGAATATGGGGACGGGGTCCTGGCTTTGGAAGGGGGGCTCAACTTGGGGAGGGGGCTCCGATTTTTTTTTGGGGGGGAGTGTTTACAGGGTCTTGACTTTGGACGGACGCTGCGCCATGTATTACATGCGTCGAGTTCTCCTGGTCGACCTATGGGGATCTGTCCATAGGGGGGTCCAGTTTAATTGGGGAGGGTCCGGTTTCATAGGTCTTTCATGCTACCGTTTTATGGGGGGGTCACAGTTTTTAATGGGGTTTATGGGGGGGGGTCCGGCTTAGGGGGGGCTGTCTCAGTATTATTGGGGGGGAGGTACCCGGTCGTATGGGGGGATCGCAGTGTTTTATGGGGGCCTGTCCTGGTCTATAGGAGGGGTCCGGTTTAATGGGGGCTGGTCCTGGTTATCTATGGAGGGTCCCGGTATTATGGAAGGGGGAGAGGTCGTTTATGGGGTGGTCGCGGTTATGGGTGGGGGTCCGTTACATGGGTTGTCCTGGGCTTATGGGGGGGGGTCCCGGTTTATGGGGGTTTTGTCCTAGTTTTATGGGGGTGGTCTTGGTTCATTTGGGGTCCTGTTTTTAGGAGGGGGTCCCAGATATTTATGGGGGTGTCTGGCTATATGGGGGGGGTCCCGATTTATGGGGTGGTCCTGGTTCATATGGGGTCCCGGTTTATGGGGCGGGTTCCCGGCTTATGGGGGGGGTCCCTTTATGGGGGGTCCGAGTTGCATAGCGGTGCTCTGCGCTTATGGGGGGGGGGTCGTCAGGTTTTAATTGGGAGGGCCGGTTCTATGGGGTTCTCGGGTTTACTGGGGGTGTCTGGTTATTGGGGGGGGTCTCATGGTCTATGTGGGGTCCCGGTCTATGGGGGGTCCCGTATTGGGGAGAGGTTCACCGAGTATATGGGGGGAGGTCCCTGTCTATTGGCTGGTGACTCACAGAAGCCCGCAGTTTGACCCAGAGTCTTCTTGCTTGGGGCGATTTAATCTCCAATGGGGACGGGCATCCTCCGGCCGGGTCCAGCGCATCGCCTGGTCCGGTTGCGCCCGAGGCTCCCAGGTGACCTCATTACCTGCGGGGTCACGGTACCGAGCTCAGCTCGCCAACGGTACTCGCGGGCCCGGCCGACGGCGCGGGCAGGAACGACACTCGGTCCGCCCGCAGCGCCTCCCCCGCCCGGGTAAAAACGGCAGAACTGCGATTGAAAAGCGACCGGACGAGAGGAGACTAAACAATGGCACGAGGTACGGGGGTCGAGACCGGCATGGGGTGATGGAGGGGATGGGGGGCACGGGGGGTGGGGGGAGCGGATGGTGGTGGGGGGGAGAACGGGGATGAACCGGGATAGTGGTGAGGAAATGGTAAGGATCTTAACGGTGGATTTAATGGGGATTTACGGGATTTAACGGGGATTTAACGGAGGATGGTGGGGAGAAGGAGTGACCGGGAGTACGGGAATGGCGGGAGACGGGGGGTGGGGGGGACGGGATGGATGGGAGGGGACCGGACTGGATGGAGGGATCGGGGCGTGATGGGACGGGACGGAGCATGATGCGGACCGGGGATGGATGGAGGGGCCGGGATGGATGATGGGACCGGTGGGTGGATGGGAAGGACCGGGTATGGATGGCACAGGACACGAGGGATGGATGCGGAGGACCGGAGGGTCGGAGGAGGACCGGGGATGGATGGAGGGACCGGGATGGATGGAGGACCGGGGATGGTACTGGAGGACCGGCGGACTGATGGAGGGACCGGGGATGTGTGGAGGCCGGGGCATGATGGATGGGACCAGGGGACGCTTGCTCTCTCGCTACCGGGGTCGCTGCAGCTCGAGCTCCGGTAGCTGACGTTTCGTTCCCGTTTCCCCCCGTGTCGGTGCTGTATTCAGTCTCGGTTCGCTTCGGAGGCGAGTCCCGGTTCGCCGCAACTTTCCCGGTGCTGACACCGGTTGGAGGGCGGGTGGGGGGAGATGGCGGGACGGGGAAACGGTGGACGCGCCCAGAGCTAGGGCACGGAAACATGGGGTGAGGGACCTCCAAAGACCCTCTATGGGGTTTATGGGTTATGGGGATGGGGGGGGGACACATATACATGGTGGGGGGGGTCTGAGTTGGGGGGGGGCTCAGGTGTCCCTATATCTGTACATGGGGGGGGCACATATACATGGGGGGGGGTTGACAATGTCACCCTCCCCACCGCAGCAGCCCACGTGCGTTGGTTGGTTGCCCACGCGTGTGCTCACGTCTGAGCTTCGAGCCCTCGTGCCTCCCCGTGCACACGTGGGTGTGCTGTGCTGCACGTGCACACGTGGGTGCGAAGGTGCACGTGTGTGTGTGTGTGTGTGTGTGTGTGTGTGTAACACCCTGTGCCCAGCACGGGGGGGGGGGGAAGAAGTGACAGAGCCCTGAGTCCCCCCCATTCAATGGCATCCCCCTGCTGCCCCTATGGAGATGATGGGGACATGTGGGTGTCCCCAGGGTGGGACATGGGGGGCTGGGGGGGTCCTGGGGGGGTCCACAGCACTGGGGGGGTCCTGGGGGGGTCCACAGCACTGGGGGGGTCCGGGGGGTGACAGGAGGCCTATGGGGGCAGCTTGTGTGACAGTGGTGGTGGCTCTGCTTGGGACACTCAGCTTTGTCCATAAAGGGTGGTGATATGGGGGGGGTCCCATGTGGCCCCAAAAGGACACAAGGGGGTCCTGTGTGGCCCCAAATGGGGGGCAAGGGGGGGGTGTTCCTAAAGGGGGGGTCACAAAGGTTGGGAGGGGGGGTGTGCCCATGGATCATTGTGTCCCTATGGATCGTTGTCCCCATGGATCAGTGGATCGTTGTCCCTATGGATCAATGTCCCCATGGATCATTGTCCCCATAGATCAGTGTCCTTATGGATCAGTGGATCATTGTCCCTATGGATCACTGTGTCCCTATGGATCATTGTCCCTATGGATCATTGTCCCTATGGATCAATGTCGCTATGGATCACTGTGTTCCCATGGCTCAGTGTCCCCATAGATCATTGTCCCTATGGGCTGGTGTCCCTATGGATCATTGTCCCCATGGATCATTGGATCATTGTCCCTATGGATCATTGTCCCCATGGATTGGTGTCCCCATAGGTCATTGTCCCCATAGCTCAGTGTCCCCATGGATCAGTGTCCCTATGGGCTGGTGTCCCCATGGATCACTGTGTCCCTATGGATCATTGTCCCCATAGATCAGTGACCCCATAGAGCAGTGTGCCCCATAGAGCAGTGACCCCATAGAGCAGTGACCCCATAGAGCAGTGGATCATTGCGCCTATGGATCATTGTGTCCCCATGGATTGGTGTCCCCATAGATCAGTGTCCCCCATGGCTCAGTGTCCCCATGGATCATTGTCCCTATGGATCAATGTCCCCATAGATCAGTGGATCATTGCCCCATGGATCATTGTGTCCCTATGGATCACTGTCCCCATGGATCAGTGTGTCCCCATTGTCCCCATTGTCCCCATTGTCCCCATTGTCCCCATTGTCCCCATTGTCCCCATGTCTCATTGTCCCCATGTCCATACAACCTCCCTTCCATCCCCAAGGTCACATTCCCCCTCAGCTCCATCCTGAGAGCTGTGTGTGTGTGTGACGTCTGGCAGCCCCCCCTTGTCCCCCCCCCCCCTTTAACCACCGTCACTGTCACCTCATAGGGACGTTGGTGGCCCCCACCTCCCGGCAGTGCTGTGTGCGTGTGCATTGCACGCTTGCTTTGATTTATGCTTGAGCACAGGGGACACACACACACACACACACATACGTGCCCCCCCCCCCCACAGCCTGGCTTGCACACACAAGGCTTGGTGACAGGGACCTGGTGGGTGCCAGGTGGCACTGATGGGGATCTGGGGGTTCTTATGGGGTCTTGGTGGCACTAATGGGGTCCTGGGGGTTCCTATGGGTCCTTAGTGGTGCCAGGTGGCAGTGATGGGGATCTGGGGGGTCCTATGGGGTCCTGGTTGGTGGCAGGTGGCAGTGATGGAGACCTGTGGGTTCCTATGGGGTCCTTGGTGGCACCAGGTGGCACTGATGGGGACCTGGGGGGTCCTATGGGGTGTTGATGGCACTGATGAGGACCTGGGGGGTCCTATGGGGTCCTTGGTGGCACCAGGTGGCAGTGATGGGGATCTGGGGGTTCCTTTGGGGTCTTGATGGCACTGATGGGGACCTGTGGGTTCCTATTGAGACCTGGTTGGTGGCATTGATGGGGACCTGGGGGTTCTTATGGGGTCCTTGGTGGCATCAGGTGGCATTGATGGGGATCTGGGGGGTCCTATGGGGTCCTTGGTGGCACCAGGTGGCACTGATGAGGACCTGTGGGTTCCTATGGGGTCCTTAGTGGTACCTGGTGGCACTGATGGGACCTGTGGGTTCCTATGGGGTCCTTAGTGGCACCAAGTGGCATTGATGGGGACCTGGGGGGTCCTTTGGGGTCTTGGTGGCACTGATGAGGACCTAGGGGTTCCTATGGGGTCCTTAGTGGTGCCAGGTGGCATTGATGGGGACCTGGGGGTTTCTATGGGGTCTTGGTGGCACTGATGAAGACCTGTGGGTTCCTATGGGGTCCTGGTTGGTGCCAGGTGGCAGTGATGGAGACCTGTGGGTTCCTATGGGGTCCTTGGTGGCACCAGGTGGAAGTGATAGGGACTTGGGGGTTCCTATTGAGACCTGGTTGGTGGCATTGATGGGGACCTGGGGGTTCTTATGGGGTCCTTGGTGGCATCAGGTGGCATTGATGGGGAGCTGGGGGGTCCTATGGGGTCCTTGGTGGCACTGATGGGGACCTGGGGGTTCCTATGGGGTCCTTAGTTGTGCCAGGTGGCACTGATGGGGACCTGGGGGTTCCTATGGGGTCTTGGTGGCACCCGGTGGCAGTGAGGGGGACCTGGGGGTTCCTATTGAGACCTGGTTGGTGGCATTGATGGGGACCTGGGGGTTCTTATGGGGTCCTTAGTGGCATCAGGTGGCAATGATGGAAACTGGGGGTTCCTATTGAGACCTGGTTGGTGGCACTGATGGGGACCTGGGGGTTCCTATGGGGTCTTGGTGGCACCAGGTGGCAGTGATGGGGACCAGGGGGGTACTTTTGGGGTCCTGGTTGGTGCCAGGTGGCAGTGATGGGGGCCTGTTTGGTTCCTATGGGGTCTTTAGCGGTGCCTGGTGGCACTGATGGGGACCTGGGGGTACATTTGGGGTCCTTGGTGGCACCGGGTGCTACTGATGGAGACCTGTGGGTTCCTGTGGGGTCCTTGGTGGCACCAGGTGGCAGTGATGGGGGCCTGGGGGTACCTATGGGGTCCTTAGTGGTGCCTGGTGGCACTGATAGGACCTAGGGATACCTTTGGGGTCTTGTTTGGTGGCACTGATGGGGATCTGGGGGTACCTATGGGGTCCTTAGTGGTGCCTGGTGGCATTGATAGGGAGCTGAGGGGTCCCTATGGTGGCACTAGGTGGTACTGATGGGGACCTGGGGGTTCCTATAGGGTCCTTGTTTGGTGGCAGTGATGGGGACCTGCTGTTACCTATGGGGTCCTGGTTGGTGGCACAATGTTCCTGCAGCTCCTGGTCTCTCGTCGGGCCGTGCCTTTTGCCCGCTGCCAGCTCTCATTAGCGCTAACGAGGCCGAGAGCTGCCAGGGAGCGGGAGGCTGGAGGAGCCGGCAGGAAGCTGCCACCGCTGCTTTCTTAATCAGCCCTTAATTAAATCGTGGCCATCCCTTGAGGCCGGGCCGGGCCCTAAGCCAGGACCCACAGCCGGAGGTGACGTGCATCGGGGTCCCCGTCTGGGAATCGTCCCCATGTGAAGGATGTGGGGGTCCTGGTGGCACTGATGGGACCTGGGGGGTTCCTATGGTGGCAGTAGGGGGCAGTGATGGGGACCAGGGGTACCTATGGGGTCCTTAGTGGTGCCAGGTGGCTGTGATGGGACCTGAAGGTACCTATGGGGTCCTGGTTGGTGCCTAGTGGCACTGATAGGGACCTGGGGGGTTCCTATGGTGGCAGTAGGGGGCAGTGATGGAGACCTAGGGGTACCTATGGGGTCCTTAGTGGTGCTAGGTGGCAGTGGTGGGACCTGGGGGTACCTATGGGGTCCTGGTTGGTGCCTAGTGGCACTGATAGGGACATGGGGGGTTCCTATGGTGGCTCTAGGGGGCAGTGATGGGGATCTGGGGGTACCTATGGGGTCCTTAGTGGTGCTAGGTGGCAGTGGTGGGACCTGAGGGTACCTATGGGGTCTTGGTTGGTGGCACTGATGGGGACCTGATGGCAACAGGTGGCACTGATGGGACCTGGGGGCTCCTATGGGGTCCTTAGTGGTGCCAGGTGGCACTGATGGGGACCTAGGGGGTTCCTATGGGGTCCTGGTTGGTGCCTGGTGGCTGTGATGGGGAGCTGAGGGGTTCCTATGGTGGCACTAAGTGGTACTGATGGGAACCTGGGGGTTCCTATAGGGTCCTTGTTTGGTGGCACTGATGGGGACCTGGGGGTGTACCTATAGGGTCTTGGTTGGTACCTGGTGGCACTGATGGGTTCCTATGGGGTCCTGGTGTCCCTGATGGGTACCGATGAGCAGCATTGGTGGCCATGGGACACCAGGTGGCAGTGACAGAGCGGCCGTGGTGTCCGCAGGGCTCATATAGAGACAGTGTCTGGTCCCCCCCCATCCCCATCCCTGTATGAGCACACAGAAGTGATGGCAGATGGGATTTCCTCCTCCCTCCCCCCCCTTCAGCACCGCCCCCATCCCCAGCACGACAGACACACGGACACACAGACAGACGGACCGGGGGCTGCGTGCACACGCGTGTGACAGACAGGGGGGGGGTTCACCATCTGATAATGGGGGGGTTTGGGTGCCCCAGCTCAGCCCTGACCCCCATAACCAGCACTGGGTACCCCCCTCCTTATCTCCCCCCATTCACATCCCATCTCGCTGCCCCACTGGGGGTCGCAGTGGGGTGCCAGCTGCCACCCGCCCCACGCAGGCTCCGTTACATGGTGAAGCAGCTGGAGACGGGAGAGGTGAACGTGGAGGAGCTGAAGAGGAACCTGGAG
>NC_029544.1:591181-593110 GCF_001577835.2 Coturnix japonica | reverse complement strand
AGATGGGTGGATGGTTGATTAGATGGATGGATGGATGGATGGATCGAGAGATGGAGAGATGGATGGGTGGATGGATGGATGGGTGGATGGATGGATGGATGGATGGATGGATGGATGGATGGATGGATGGATGGATGGAGGGGTGGGTGGAGAGATGGATGGATGGAAGAGTGGATGGAGGGATGGATGGAGGGGTGGGTGGAGGGATGGATGGATGAGTGGATGGAGGGATAAATGGAGGGATGGATGGGTGGATGGACAGTTGGATGGGTGGATGGATGGATGGAGGAATGGATGGATGGGTGAATGGATGGAGGGGTGAATGGAGGGATGGATGGGTGGATGGATGGAAAGGTGGGTTGATGGGTAGATGAGTGGATGGAGGGGTGGATTGATGGAGGGAGAGATGGATGGATGGGTGGAGGGGTGGAGGGATGGACAGATGGATGAACAGATGGATGGTGTGGGGATACAGTAACGTCCCCCATTATCACCTCCTGTCCCCACAGGCAGATGCTGGACACGGAGGATGAGCTGCGGGAGATGCGCTCGGACGCGGTGCCCTCGGAGGTGCGGGACTGGTTGGCTGCCACCTTCACCCAACAGGCTCGAGCCAAAGGGAGGAGGGCAGAGGAGAAGCCCAAGTTCCGCAGCATCGTGCACGCGGTGCAGGCCGGCATCTTCGTGGAGAGGTGGGGTCGGGGTGGGGATGTGATGGGGGAGAGGGGATGGGGTGGAGGGGGCTGAGCTGCCTCAGAAGCAGAGGGGTCCCCAATAAACCAAGTGGGTCCCCAGGGATTCAGTTGGGAGCCCAAGAATCCCAATGGGTTCCCAAGAACTCAGGTGGGTTCTTGAGCATCCCATCATCCAGGTGTGACCCCAGATCTGTTCCCAAGAACCCGTGTGGGACCCCAGAACTCAGGGTGATCCCCTTAAGGGTCCTTAGCATCCATCTGGGTCCCCAAACACCAGATCAATCCCTAAGAAGCCATACAGGTCCCAGGACTCAGGTGGATCCCTGAGCAACCAGGTGTGTCCCCAAGAAGCTATGAAGGTCCCCAAGAATCCTGGTGGGTCCCCAGCATCCAGGTGGGCCCCAAAGCACCAGGTGGATCCCCAAGAACCCCATTGGGTTCCTGAGCATTCACGAAGGTCCCCGGCATCCAGGTGGGTCCTCAAGCTCCAGATCAGCCCCAAGTGGGGCAGTAAGTGGGATGGCACAAGGATATGGGATGGCATGGGGACATGTGGACCCTAAGGACACAGCTGGGTCTTTTGGCATCCATTTGGGTCCCCAGGACTCATGTCTGCCCCATAGCACTCAGCTTGGGGTGCCCACCAACCCTCTCCATTCCCCTTATACAGGATGTTCCGCCGGACGTACACAGCTGTGGGGCCCAGCTACTCCACCTCTGTCCTCAACTGCCTGAAGGTACCGGGGAGGAGGGGGGGGGAGCACCCTAAGGACCCCCCAGCAAAGGCAGCTGTGCAGAGGGGTTCAGCATGGGATGTGTGGGAGAGGTGACATGAGGTGTTACTTGGCATCGCTGGGCATCACCGGGCATTACAATGAGCTTTAGTGGGCATCACTGGGCACTGATGGGCATGGCTAGGCATGGCTGGGTGTTACTGAGCCTTGTTGGGCATCGCTGGGCATCAGCTGCCATACAGGGCATCAGTGGGTACCTCTGGGCATCCCCGAGCCCCCTGTGTGCCCCTGGGCTGTCCCCCATCTTCACAGAACCTGGACTTGTGGTGCTTTGACGTCTTCGCTCTGAACCGGGTGACGGAGGAGCACTCATTGCGCACCATCGTCTACGAGCTCTTCACCCGACACAACCTCAACAGTCGCTTCAAGGTGCTCCCATCCTATCCCATATCTCATCCATCCCATCCCATCCCATCCCATCCCATCCCATCCCATCCCAT
>NC_029544.1:582543-590715 GCF_001577835.2 Coturnix japonica | reverse complement strand
CATCCCATCCCATCCCATCCCATCCCATCCCATCCCATCCCATCCCATCCCATTCCATTCCATCCCATATCCATCCCATATCCCATCCCATCCCATCCCCATCCCCAGGGTGTAATTCCCCTTTACACAAGCCTGACACACGCGTGTGCCCCCTTAGATCCCCGCTGTGTTCCTCACCACGCTGCTGGACGCGCTGGAGGTCGGCTATGGGAAATACCGTAACCCTTATCACAACCAGGCACACGCTGCCGATGTCACCCAGACTGTGCACTGCTTCCTGCTCCGTACTGGCATGCTGGTATGGGGACACTATAGGGACACTATAGGGATGCTATAGGGACGCCATAGGGACACTATAGGGACACTATAGGGACACTATAGGGACACCATAGGGACACCATAGGGACACTATAGGGACACCATAGGGACACTATAGGGACGCTATGGGGACGCTATGGGGACACTATAGTGACTCTATGGGGACACTATAGGGACACTATGGGGACACTATGGGGACACTATGGGACTCTATGGGGACACTATGGGACACTATGGGGACGCTATGGGGATGCTATGGGGACACTATGGGGACGCTATGGGGACACTGTGGGGACATTATGGGGGCACTATGGGGACACTATGGGGACATTATGGGGACAATATGGGGACACTATAGGGACACTATGGGGACACTATGGTGACACTATGGGGACACTATGGGGACAATATGGGGACACTATAGGGACACTATGGGGACACAATGGGGACACTATAGGGACACTATGGGGACATTATGGGGGCACTATGGGGACACTATGGGGATGCTATGCGGACACAATGGGGACATTATGGGGACACAATGGGGACACTATAGGGACACTATGGGGACACTATAGGATGGGGGTCACCCCTTGTTTTGGGAGCAGGAGGGGTCACCTCATGCTGTCACCCCCACTTGGTTGTTACGCTGCCATGGGGACACACGTCGGTGTCACACTCAGCTGTGGGGTTGCACACACACTCAGGTCCCCATGCCCCTATTGCTGGGTGGCACTGGGCTGTCCCTGTCCATGTTTGGGGTGTATGTGTCCCCCCCTCACCCCGTGTCCCCCAGCACTACCTGACGGAGATTGAGGTCCTGGCCATCATCTTTGCTGCTGCCATCCACGACTACGAGCACACGGGCACCACCAACAGCTTCCACATCCAGACCAAGTGAGGGACGTGCACGGCACGGGGATGTGGAATGGCATGGGGACGTGGCATGGCACAGGGATATGGCATGGCACCATGGCACAGGGATATGGCATGGCACAGGGATATGGCATGGTACAGGGATATGGCATGGCACCATGGCACAGGGATATGGCACAGCATGGGGACATGGCATGGCTATGGGGACATGGCATGGCATAGGGGACATGGCATGGTATGGGGACATGGCATGGCATGGGGATATAGCGTGGCAGATGGATGTGGTATGGCATGGGGATATGGCATGGCAGATGGATGTGGCACTGCCTGGGACATGGCATAGCATGGGGATATGGGATGGCACAGGGATATGGGATAGCATGGAGATATGGGATAGCATGGGGATGTGGCACAGGGTTGTGGGATGGCACAGGGATATGGGATGGCATGGGAACATGGCAGAGGGATATGGGATGGCAGAGGGATATGGGATGGCAGAGGGATATGGGATGGCATGGGGACGTGGCTCAGGGATATGGGATGGTGTAGGGATATGGGGTGGCATGGGGACGTGGCACAGGGATGTGGGATGGCATAGGGATATGGGATGGCATGGGGACATTGGCACAAGGATATGGGATGGCACAGGGATATGGGATGGTGTAGGGATAAGGGATGCCATGGGGTCGTGGCACAGGGATATAGGATGGCACAGGGATATGGGATGGCACAGGGATATGGGATGGCATGGGGTCGTGGCACAGGGATGTGGGATGGCACAGTGATGTGACATAGCACGGAGACATGGCACAGCATGTGAACAAAGTGCAGAACAAGGGACCCATTGTGGGGACACATGGGACGCTGTGGGGCAAGGGAGCATTGCTCATCACCCCATGGTTATAGGACAGATGTGCTGGCACTGTAGGGCCAGTCAGGCTCAGATTGAGATGCTCTGAAGCCATAGGGCCAGCAATAAGGCCAGGCTATAAAGGACTGGCACTGCCATGTGGGACACCGAGCGGTGCCACCATGTGCCCCCACTGTCCCCCCCCAGGTCAGACTGTGCCATCCTGTACAACGACCGCTCGGTGCTGGAGAACCACCACATCAGCGCTGTGTTCCGCATGATGCAGGATGAGGAGATGAACATCTTCGTCAACCTCACCAAGGACGAGTTCGTGTGAGTCCCCACCGTCCCCATTGTGCCTGCCAGCCCCATTGGCCCCATTGACCCCAATGTCCCCATTGACCCCAATACCCCCATTGACCCCATTGACCCCACTGTCCCCATTGTGCCTGACAGCCCCATTGGCCCCATTGGCCCCACTGTCCCCATTGTGCCTTCCAGCCCCATTGACCCCATTGGCCCCACTGTCTCCGTTGTCCCCATTGTCCTCACATTGACCCCATTGGCCCCATTGGCCCTACCATCCCCATTATTCCTGCCATCCCCATTGACCCCATTGGCCCTACCATCCTCATTCTGCCTGCCATCCTCATTGTCTCCATTGACCCCATTGACCCCATTGTCCCCACATTGACCCCATTGTCTTCACCATCACCATTGACCCCATTGACCCTATTGTCTGCATTGGCCCTACCATCCCCATTATTCCTGCCATCCCCATTGTCTCCATTGGTCCCACTGTCTCCATTGTCCCCATTGTCCTCACCATCCCAATTGACCCCACTGGCCCCATTGGCCCCACCATCAAAATTGTGCCTGCCATCCCCATTGACCCCATTGTCCCCATTGTTCCCATTGTCCCCACCATTCCCATTGTCCCTGCTGCCCCCGTTGTCCGCACTCTCTCCATTGACCCCATTGTGCCCCACATTGACCCCATTGTGCCCCATTGTCCCCACAATCCCAGTTGACCCCACTGGCCCCATTGACCCCATTGACCCCATTGTCCCCATTGACCCCATTGTCCCCATTGACCCCATTGTCCCCATTGACCCCAATGTCCCCATTGACCCCATTGACCCCAATGTCCCCATTGTGACTGCCATCCCCATTGACCCCATTGTCCCCATTGACCCCACTATCCCCATTGACCCCAATGGCCCCACAATCCCCATTGTGCCTGCTATCCCCATTGGCCCCATTGTCCCCATTGCCCCCACTATCCCCATTGCCCCCATTGTCCCCATTGACCCCATTGTTCCCATTGATCCCATTGACCCCATTGACCCCATTGTTCCCATTGATCCCATTGTCCCCATTGTCCCCATTGATCCCATTGTCCCCATTGATCCCATTGTCCCCATTGCTCCCACTGTCCCCATTGCCCCCACTGTCCCCACTGACCCCACTGTCCCCATTGATCCCATTGTCCCCATTGTCCCCATTGATCCCATTGTCCCCATTGATCCCATTGTCCCCATTGTCCCCATTGGCCCCACTGACCCCATTGACCCCATTGATTCCATTGGCCCCATTGATCCCATTGACCCCATTGTCCCCATTGGCCCCATTGACCCCATTGTCCCCATTGTCCCCATTGTCCCCATTGCCCCCACCATCCCCTTTGTCCCTGCTGCCCCATGGTCCACGCCAGCCTTGTCCCCTCTTGGCACAGGGAGCTGCGCGCTCTGGTCATCGAGATGGTCCTGGCCACCGACATGTCCTGCCACTTCCAGCAGGTGAAGTCCATGAAGACGGCCCTACAGCAGCTGGAACGGTGAGGGTGGGGTGTTGGGGACGTGGCACCGGGGGGATGGGGGGACACGTTTTGGGGTCAGCTCTGAGTCCTGATGCCCTTCTTAGGATCGATAAATCCAAGGTGCTGTCGCTGCTGCTGCACGCAGCCGATATCAGCCACCCCACCAAGCAGTGGGCAGTGCACAGCCGCTGGACCAAGGCGCTGATGGAGGAGTTCTTCAGGCAGGTACGGCCCCCGTGTCCCCTGGGGTCAATGGGGACCCCCACATTGCTCTATGGGGACCCCCACATTGCTCTATGGGGACACTCTGTGCCTCTGTAGGGTGACAAAGAGGCCGAACTGGGGCTGCCCTTCTCACCCCTCTGCGACCGCACCTCCACGCTGGTGGCTCAGTCCCAGATCGGTGAGTGGTGGTCGCATCCCCAAACTCCATCCCCAACCAACCCCAAACCAACCCCATCCCCAACCAACCCCATTCCCATCCCCAACCCCATTCCAAACCAACCCTATCCAACTGCATCCCCCAACCAACCCCATCTCCAACTCCAACCCCATCCCCAACCCCAACCTCATCTAACCCATCCCACCCATCCCACAACCCATCCAGCCAACCCATCCGCCACCAACCCAACCAACCGCAGTCCCAATAACGCCGATCCCCAACCAACCATCCCAAACAACCCCATTCCCATCCAACGGTTCTCAGCTCCCATTCGAACCCATTCAAACAACCACCCAACACACCATGATCCAACCAACCATCTCTCATACCCCATTCCGCGAACCCCAAGCCATTCCAACCGGACACCGATTCCCATCTGCCAACCATTCAACCAAGTCCCTATGCGCAACTGCATGCCCAAACCAACCCCATCTCCAACCAACCCCATCCTACCAACCTGAAACAAACCCATCCGCCATCCTAACCCCATCAAACGCCATCCAATCTGGGAAGATGCAGCCCCTCCCTCATTGAGCCTTGTGCCGTTGTATTCTCCCCCCCACCTCAGGTTTCATTGACTTCATTGTGGAGCCCACCTTCTCCGTACTGACCGACGTGGCCGAGAAGATGGTGCTGCCCCAAAACGAAGACAGCTCCAAAGCCAAGGGGAACCCAACAGGAGGCCAGCAGCCCAGGTTGGGGGCCAGCATCCACCCCATCTCCTATCCACCAGGCTCAGCCGCGTGTCTGTGCCTCAGTTTCCCCTTTCTCAGCCTTGAGGAGGGAACCCATTGCATTTGGGATATGAGGATGTATGGGGTGGGGTGACCCATTGCATTTGGGATATGGGGATGTATGGGGTGGGGTGACGCTGGTGGCTCTGCCCCCTGCAGCTCCCAGTGGAGACAGACATCCCTGGATGAGCACCTGGAGCTGGGGGACATCAACGCTGACCTGTCCAGCTTCCGATCCACGTGGACCAAATACATCCAGGAGAACAAGCAGAAGTGGAAGGAGAGGGCGGCCAGCGGTGGGTGATGGTCAATAGGGCCACCAGATGTCCTTTGGTGGTGGCCTATGGGATGGGGACCCATGGGATGGTGGTCTATGGGATGGTGATCTATGGGGAGGTTGCCTATGGGATGGGGACCCATGGGATGGTGAGCCATGGGGATGTGACCTATGGGATGGTGATCCTTGGGGAGGTGGCATATGGGATGGTGACCCATGGGGAGGTGGTCTATAGGATGGTGACCCATGGGATGGTGGTCTATGGGATGTTGATCTATGGGGAGGTTGCCTATGGGATGGTGGCCTATGGGATGGCGACCCATGGGATGGAGACCCATGGGATGGTGATCTATGGGGAGGTTGCCTATGGGATGGGGACCCGTGGGATGGTGGCCTATGGGATGGTGACCCATGGGATGGTGGTCTATGGGATGGTGATCTATGGGGAGATGGCCAATGGGATGGTGTCCTATGCGGAGATGGCCTATGGGATGGGGACCCATGGGATGATTGTCTATAGGATGGTGAACCATGGGATGGTGACCCATAGGATGGTGTCCTATGGGGAGGTTGCCTATGGAATGGTGACCCATGGGATGGGGACCCATAGGGAGGTGTCTTATGGGATGGTTACCCATGGAGAAGTGGTCTATGGGATGGGGACCCATGGGATGGTGGTCTATGGGATGGTGAACCATGGGATGGTGACCCATGGGATGGTGATCTATGGGGAGGTTGCCTATGGGATGGTGTCCTATGGGATGGGGACCCATAGGATGGTGTCCTATGGGATGGTGACCCATGGGATGGTTACCCATGGGGAGGTGGTCTATAGGATGGTGACCCATGGGATGGTGATCTATCGGGGGTGGCCTATGGGATGGTGAACCATGGGATGGTGACCCATGGGGAGGTGTCCTATAGGATAGTGACCCATGGGGTGGGGACCCATAGGGAGGTGTCCTATGGGATGGTTTCCCATGGGGAGGTGGTCTATGGGATGGTGACATATGGGATGTTGTCCTATGGGATGGGGACCCATGGAATAGAGACCAACAGAGAGGTGGCCCATGAAGAGGTGTCCTATGGGATGGTGACCCATTGGAGGTGACCCCATAAATGAGATGGCTCTTGCTCATCCCTGGAGACCCCCTGATTGTCCCCATGTCCCCCCGCAGGCATCACCAACCAAGCGTCCATTGAGGAGCTGTCACCCTATGAGGAGGAGCCCCCCGTGCCCCCCACCCAGCACAAGCACAACGGGGAGGTGGAATAGCACATGGCGAGGTGGGCACCCAATGCATGTTGGGGGGGGGGGGTCACTTTGGGGAGGGGGCTGCATCTCATTTCGTACCAACCCTGACTTGTCCCCCATTGGGGGTGGCAGGTCCTCATCCAACCCAATGACACCGTCCAGTCCAAAGTCTTTGATGCCATCGACTTCAGCACCATTCAAAGGGAATCTGCATTGAGAGCATCCCCCGATGGCAGCGCCGGGTCCTGGGGGGGGGGGGCTGGGACCCCCGGGGCCCCCCCCCCCCCATCATGTGCCAAACGATGCCAAACCACATGGTGCTGCTCCATGGGAGATGGGTGATGCCCTTATGGCTGTTTAGGAATCTGCTTCTCGCCCCATAGGGGAACCAGGTGTTGGGGTGGCACTGTGGGGTGTGGGGGGGTGGCAGGGGGCTGGTTATGGCTCAGTGCCACCCCCATATTGGGGACACTCCCCTATGGGGCTCAGCCCCATGGACACCCCAAGGCTTCCATTGGGGTCCTGCCCCCAAGATGTGGGGCTGGGAGCTGAGAGGGGGGGAGATGGGGGGCAACGATGGTTCCCACAAGTGGCCCTGAGGGTCTTCCAGCAGCCCCAGTTCTGTGCCTGCAGCTCCTCATGGACATCCAGCCCCCCCCACCCCGGCTCCAAAACACCCCCAGGAACCCTAATGAGTGCTCTAGAACCCCAAAGGAGTGCTCTAGAACCCCTAATGGTTACTCCAGAACCCCATACTGGCGTCCTCCATGACCTGGAGTCCTCCAGCATCCCCCTATATCCTGGCTCCAGTGTCCTCCAGAACCCCTAATGAGTGCTCTGGAACCCCTAAAGAGTACTCTAGAACCCCAAACGACTGCTCTAGAACCCTTAATGAGTGCTCCGGAACCCCATACTGGAGTCCTCCACAACCTGAATTGGAGCCCTCCAGCATCCCTCTATATCCTGCCTCAAGAACCTCCAGCATCCCGGCTCCAATAGCCCTCCAGAACCCCAAAGGAGTGCTCTAGAACCCCTAACGAGTGCTCTAGAACCCCAATGGAGTGATCCAGAACCCCATACTGGAGTCTTCCACAACGTGAATTGGAGTCCTCCAGCATCCCCCTATATCCTGGCTCCAGTGTTCTCCAGAACCCCAAAGGAGTGATCCAGAACCCCCAACGAGTGCTCCAGAACCCCTAATGAGTGCTCTAGAACCCCTAAAGAGTGCTCTAGAACCCTTAATGAGTGCTCCAGAACCCCATACTGGAGTCCTCCATGACCTGGAGTCCTCCAGCATCCCCCTATATCCTGGCTCCAGTGTCCTCCAGAACCCCTAATGAGTGCTCTAGAACCCCAAAAGAGTGCTCTAGAACCCTTAATGAGTGCTCCAGAACCCCATACTGGAGTCCTCCGTAACCTGAACTGGAGTCCTCCAGCATCCCCTTTACATCCCGGCTCCAATAGCCCTCCAGAACCCCAAAGGAGTACTCTAGAACCCCAAAGGAGTACTCTAGAACCCCTAATGAGTGATCCAGAACCCCAAACCGAACCTCTCCATCCCCCCCTCCCCCCCATAACCCGGCGGTTCAGCTGAGCTCCAT
>NC_029544.1:577466-580688 GCF_001577835.2 Coturnix japonica | reverse complement strand
CATCCCAATATGCAACTCCAGTGCATCCCAGTATGAACCTACAGCATCCCAGTATGCAACCCATGGCCCAGTGTGCACCCAGTACATCCCAGTATGCAACCCCAGCATCCCAGTATGCAACCAATGGCCCAATGTGTACCCAATACATCCCAGTATGCAACCCCAGTGTCCCAGTATGCACCCATAGCATCCCAGTATGAACCTACAGCATCCCAGTATGCAACCCATGGCCCAGTGAGCACCCAGTACATCCCAGTATGCACCCATAGCATCCCAATGTGCACCCAGTATGCAACCCATGGCCCAGTGTGCACCCAATACATCCCAGTATGCAACCCCAGTGCATCCCAGTATGAACCTACAGCATCCCAGTATGTAACCCCAGTGTCCCAGTACGCAACCCATGGCCCAGTGAGCACCCAGTACATCCCAGTATGCAACCAATGACCCACTGTGCACCCAGTATGCAACCCCAGTGTCCCAGTATGCAACCAATGGCCCAGTGTGCACCCATAGCATCCCTGTATGCAACCCCAGTGTCCCAATATGCAACCCCAGTGCATCCCAGTATGAACCTACAGCATCCCAGTATGCAACCCATGGCCCAATGTGTACCCAATACATCCCAGTATGCAACCCCAGTGTCCCAGTATGCACCCAGTGCATCCCAGTCTGCAACCCATGGCCCAGTGAGCACCCAGTACATCCCAGTATACAACCCATGACACAGTATGTACCCAGTACATCCCAGTGTGCACCCAGTGCATCCCAGTATGCAACCCCAGTGCATCCCAGTATGCAACCCATGGCCCAGTATGCACCCAGTGCATCCCAGTATGCAACCCATGGCCCAGTATGTACCCAGTGCATCCCAGTATGCAACCCCAGTGTCCCACTGTGCACCCAGTACATCCCAATCTGCCCCCCAAGGCCCATTGTGCCCCCCACCCCCCCCAGCCCCCCATCACGTACCTACACGCAGCCAGCAGCTCCCTTTCCCCCTGGTTCTATATGGGCGCCCTCCTCACCCGCACTTTGCCTCTCATCCCCTATGGGCACAAACCAACGTGGCTCAGCCCAGACCCCCAACACCCCCCAACCCCCTTCAAGCCCCACAATAGGGGGACAATAGTGACAACGACTCACTGTCCCCAGGCTCTGGGCTGCCCTGTGCTGTGGGTTGAGCTGGGGTCAATGGGCAGCTGCCCCCGGGGCTGTGGTTGTGCTCGGGGTCCCCGTGGTGGCAGCAGGTTGTGCTGAGCTCCTGGGCTCCAATGGGAACATCATCGTCATCCTCACCCCTGGCCTGCTTGCACAGGTGATGCTCCACCATCATCTGCAGCTCTGCAAGGCAGGGGGGGGATGTGCCCCCATCACAGAGATGGGGGGACACTTGTCCCCCCCATTGGTGGCACCTGAAGCCCCCTGTCCCCCCATGGGGATCTATGGGGGTGGGGATATATGGGGATGGGGATATATGGGGATGGGGATATATGGGGATGGGGGCTTATGTGGATGGGGATATATGGGGATGGGGGCCTATGGGGATCTATGGGGATGGGGGCATATGGGGATGGGGGCATATGGGGATGGGGATCTATTGGGATGGGGATCTATGGGGATCTATGGGGATAGGGGCTTATGGGGATAGGGATCTATTGGGATGGGGGCATATGGGGATGGGGGCATATGGGGATGGGGATATATGGGGATGGGGGCATATGGGGCTGGGGATCTATGGGGCTGGGGATCTATGGGGTGTTGGATCTATGGGGATGGGGATCTATGGGGCTGGGGATCTGAAGCCCCCTCTCCCCCCATTGGTGGCACCTGAAGCCCCCTGTCCCCTCATGGGGATCTATGGGGGTGGGGGCATATGGGGATGGGGGCCTATGGGGATGGGGATCTGAAGCCCCCTGTCCCCCCATTAGTGGCATCTGAAGCCCCCTGTCCCCCCATGGGGATCTATGGGGGTGGGGGCATATGGGGATGGGGGCATGTGGGGTTCTATGGGGGCTTACGGGGATAGGGACATATGGGGATGGGGATCTGAAGCCCCCTCTCCCCCCCATTGTTGGCACCTGAAGCCCCCAGTCCCCCCATGGGGATCTATGGGGATGGGGGCATATGGGGATGGGGGCATATGGGGATGGGGATCTATTGGGATGGGGATCTGTGGAGATCTATGGGGAGGAGGGCTTATGGGGATGGGAATATATGGGGATGGGGGCATATGGGGATGGGGATCTATTGGGATGGGGATCTATGGGGATGGGGATCTGAAGCCCCCTGTCCCCATTGATGGCACCTGAAGCCCCCTGCCCCCCCATGGGGATCTATGGGGGTGGGGGCATATGGGGATGGGGGTATATGGGGATGGGGATCTATTGGGCTGGGGATCTGTGGGGATCTATGGGGATGGGGGCTTATGGGGATGGGGATCTGAAGCCCCCTGTCCCCATTGATGGCACCCAGGATGTCACCTCATGTCCCCCCATGTACCTTTGACGGTGGGGGTGGTGCAGTAAACCTTCTTCCTCTGCCTGGGGGACATGGCCAGACCCGACTGCAAAGCAAACAGAGATGGGGGGTGATGTGGGGTGGGGGCACCTCGGGGTGTTGGGGACCCCCAGGCCATCACTTACCTTCAGCAGAGCGTTGGGGAGCCGGTCCTCATCGATCTCTGGGGACAGTATAGGGACAGAAGGAGAGGGGGGTAAGGGGGGGTGTCACCCATGGGGGTTTGGTGAGCCCCAGTGTTCCCATAGGGACATATGGGGGTGGGGGCGTATGGGGGTGGGGATCTATGGGGATCTATGGGGATGGGGATCTATGGGGGTGGGGATCTATGGGGTGGGGGCATATGGGGATCTATGGAGATGGGGACCTATGGGCACGGGGGCATATGGGAATGGGGACCTATAGGGACCTATGGGGACTATGGGGGTCTATGGGGACCTATGGGAATGGGGGGATCTATGGGGGTGGGGGCATATGGGGATCTATGGGGATGAGGACATATGGGGATGGGGACATATGGAGATGGGGACCTATGGGGATCTATGGAGACCTACGGGGATGGGGATCTATGGGGAACTATAGGGATCTATGGGGACCTACAGGGATGGGGATCTATGGGGAACTATAGGGATCTATGGGGATCTATGGGGATGGGGACCTATGGGGATGGGGATCTATGGGGATGGGACATATGGGGATGGG
>NC_029544.1:574831-576063 GCF_001577835.2 Coturnix japonica | reverse complement strand
CCCCCCTCCCCATGTCCTCGCCCCCCTCCCCTTGTCCTTGTCCCCATAGGGAGGCGGTGGTTCCTTAGGGACGCTGCCCTGCCCGGAGCTTGAAGGGACGCAGGTGGTTTTTCCATCAATATTTCCTTAATGACAAACGTGGAGCTAATTATACCTCGGTTATGGGAAGGGAGTGGGGGGACGGAGCGGCCGTGATGGGGGCTCGGCCCTTCCTCGGGATCGCAGCTTGTCACCGTGTCCTTCAACAAGGTCACCCGCAGCATCCCGCCCCATACAGCGGGATGTGACCCAACGCTGCTAATGCTGGGGGGGTTGGGGGCCTCTTTAAGGGGGTTGGGGGCCATTTTGGGGGGGCTTGGGGGGGTTTGGTGGCCATTTTTGGGGGTCTTATGCCCCCTTTGAAGGGTTTGGTGGCCATTCTGGGGGGTCTTGTGGCCCCTCTAAGGGATTTAGTGGCCATTATGGGGGGATTTTGAAGGGTTTGGTGGTCCCGTTTGGGGGCTTGGTGGCCATTTTGGGGGGTCTTGTGGCCCCCTTGAAGGGTTTGGTGGCCCCATTGAGGGGTTTGGTAGCCATTTCTGGGGGGCTTGGTGGCCATTTTGGGGGGCTGGGGGGGTCTGGTGGCCATTATGGGGGGCTTGGCGGCCCCTTTAAGGGTTTGGTGGCCATTTTGAGGGGCTTGGGGGGTTTGGTGGCCCCTTTAAGGGGTTTAGTGGCCATTATGGGGGGCTTGGTGGCCATTATGGGGGACTTGGGGGGTTTGGTGGCTCCTTTAAGGGGTTTGATGGCCCCTTTGTGGGGTTTGGTGGCCCCTTTAAGGGGTTTAGTGGCCATTATGGGGGGGTTGGTGGCCATTTTTAGGGGGCTTGGGGGGTTTGGTGGCTCCGTTTGGGGACTTGGTGGCCACTTTAAGGGGTTTGGTGGCCTTTTTGGGGGCTTTGGTGGCCCCTTTGTAGGGTTGGTGGCCCCTTTAAGGGGTTTGCTGGCCCCTCTATGGGGTCTGGTGGCTATTTGGGGTGCTGCTGTCCCCATCCCCTTCTTGTTCCCATACTGTCTCACCGCATCCCGTCCCTTCTCGCCCCGTTTCCCCGCTGACCCACTGACTGAATTAACACCGCTGAGGATTCCCCTAATGAGCCGCTCTGCCTAATGAGATGCTAATGAGATGCTAATGAGATGCTAACAAGCCGGCAGCGATGGAAGCCCCCTCCCCAGCCCCAACCCCAACCCCA
>NC_029544.1:572866-574667 GCF_001577835.2 Coturnix japonica | reverse complement strand
GGCTCGAGGTGACACTGATGGGATCTCAGGGCTGGATGTGGGTCATAGGACCCCATAGTGTGACCCCAGGGCTGCTCCATCACCCCAAATACCCCCATATAGGGTGGAGTCGTTGTCACCCCCAATACGAGGCAGGGGACAGTGGGGTGACCCCCTCAAGGTCACGCAGCGACTGCACCCCAATCCCTGCTCAGGGATGCTCAGGTCCCAGCCCTATAGGAAGATCCATTCCCCAGCCCCATAGAGGGATGCTCAGGTCCCAGCCCTATAGGAATCCATTCCCTGACCCCACAGAAGGACATTCAGGTCCCAGCCCTATAGGACACTCCTTTCTCCAGCCCCATAGAGGGATGCTCATGTCCCAGCCCTATAGGATGCACCAACCCCAGCCCCACAGAGGGATGCTCAGGTCCCAGCCCTATAGGACTCCATTCCCTGACCCCACAGAAGGACATTCAGGTCCCAGCCCTATAGGACAGTCCATTCCCTGACCCCTTAGAGGACGCTCAGGCCCCAGCCCTATAGGACAGTCCATTCCCTGACCCCATAGGGGATGCTCAGGCCCCAGCCCTATAGGACTCCATTCCCTGACCCCATAGGGGATGCTCAGGCCCCAGCCCTATAGGACTCCATTCCCTGACCCCATAGGGGACATTGGGATCCCCCACCTCTCTGCTCTCCTACCCAGTCTATATTTAGAGCATCGATTCAGAGCTGCAGCGGCCGAGCACAGCAGCAGCATCCCACTATGGGGACGGCATCGCTGTGGGGCTCAGTGGGGCTGGGGGTCCCTTCCGTCCCTATGGGGCTGATCTATGGGGACGAGAAGAAGGGGATCAAGGGGTAAAAAGGGGATTAATAGGATTTGGGAACAGCCCCACTAGGTGGATCCAGCCCAGCCCTGAGCATGACAGAGCAAAGCAGAGGGACAGCCCTGTAGGGTATGGGGGACACCAAGAGGGGGGCAACTCCAAACCCACCCCATTAAACCCTATTGAGGCAGCCCTATAGCAGGGACAGCCCCAAAACTTAACCCAAAGAGGGGGCTGGTTTGGCAATAGGGGTTTGTATATCAGTTAAACCTATAGGTGAGTTCAGCAGAAGGAACAGCCCTGTGAGCATCCGGCCCTATAACTTTCCAGCCCAGCTTTATGGGGAAAGCTAATTAAAGTGGGGTGGGGGCTTCACCAACCCTAAAAGCTATGGGGTCCCTATGGGGTCTCTATGGGTCCCTATGGTGAAGAACAAAGGATGGGGTTAGGAGAGTCCTAACCTGGATTTGGGGTGGTAAAGGGGATGTTGGCACTGTCACCCACTGCTGTTAACCCCCCCAACCCCACACCGACCCATTGGGATGGGACATTGGGGTCAGGGGGTGACTGGGGGGGGGGGGCTGAGGTCCCTTTAGGGTCCACATAGAACCCAATGGGATGCAGCCAAACTCAGTTGAGAGGGCAAAGCGAGGCAGGGATGGGCATGGGACCCCCCCACCCCCCCACCCCATTGTGCCCCTCAACACAAAGTGGGTCTGGGGGTCCTTCTCTGAGCCCCTTTATATGGCCCCCCCTGCACTATGGGGGTAGGCAGGACCCCATTTATTCAGGGAGGGGAGGGGCAGAGGTAGGGACCCCCCCCCCTATTAATTCCATCAGCCTCACAGAGCTCCTTATGGCCCAGATGCTGAGGGCACATGGCCACCCCCAACCCTTTATATGGACACCCCCAACCCTTTATATGGTCACCCCAAACTCGTTATATGGAGCCCCCAGCCCTTTATATGGACACCCCCAACCCTTTATAT
>NC_029544.1:567502-572841 GCF_001577835.2 Coturnix japonica | reverse complement strand
AACTCCTTATATGGACCCTCCAACCCTATATACAGCCACCCCCAACCCTTTATACAGCCACCCACAACCCTTTATACAGCCACCCCCAACCCTATATACAGCCACCCCCAACCCTATATACAGCCACCCCCAACCCTTTATATGGCCACCCCCAACCCTATATACAGCCACCCCCAACCCTTTATACAGCCACCCCAACCCTTTATACGGACCCCCCACCCCTTTATATGGCCACCCCCAACCCTTTGCTCTGCCTTAAGGACTCTCAGCCAGACCCTAAAGCCTCACCCCATAGGATTTGGGGCTGGATGAACTCCCGAGGGCTGGAGGTGTGTGTGTGGGGGGGTGTCCCCATATTGCCAGCTCTGGGACATGCAATACCTGCTGCTATTTTAGGGCCGCACACTGAGCCAAAAGGGTTTGGCAATGGGCTCAGAACCCGAATTTGAGTCCTACCAGCCAACCCGTGTCCCCCCCCACCCCATGTCACCCTATAGGAGCCATAGGGCACCGAGGGGGCGGGGGGCACCGCCCTGCAGCCCCCCCTATTCCCACTGGATCCCCTCCAGGTGTTGAGCAACACAGGGGGTGGTTATAGGGCCGTGGGGTCCGGGTAACCCTACACCCACCCCGTGCAACCCAAAGGCACCGAGCGGAGCCAACACACAGCTCTGCCCTCCACCCCACAACCGCCCCACAACCACCCCATAACCACCCCATAACCGCCCCACAACCACCCCATAAGTGACCCACAACCACCCCATAACCACCCCAGAACCCGGGGGGCTGCGTGACCCCCCCCCAATTATGGGGCAGCGGAGGGATCCCAAGTGCTGACCCCTCCTCCCACCCCCCCCCGTGGGCCCTGTATTGGGGTCACCGCGCCCCTTCCCCCCCTATTACACCCCAAAACAGTGCGGGGACCCCACGCAAAACCCCGCGTCCCTACACGGCACCGGGGGGGGGGGGCTGACAAGGAGCGATCCCCCCCCCCAAATAACCCTCGGGATGAACCGCTTATGGGGGGCGGCTCGCCCCACACCGCCCCCACCCCAAACCCGTCGCCCCTTAGGGGTCCTTCCCCTATAGCAAAGACCCCCCCCACCCCGCTGTGTCCCTCCGTTGTCCCTTATGGGGTCTGCACCCCCCCCCCCGTCCCCCTCCCTTTATCCCCACCTGCTCCGCCGCCTCCGGGTCGAGGTGCGGCTCCAACAGCGGTACCGTGAATTGGATCTTACGGGGCCCGTTGGGTTCCATGACCGGCAGCTCCTTCGGTACCGTCCCCGGTTCTCACCGGCGGCTCCCGGTACCGCCCCGCCCCGCCCCGCCCCGGTTCCGTTCCGCTTCTCCTCCGCTACCGCCGCCGTTCCCGGTCCCGAACGCCGCTCCGCTCCGCCCTATAACGCGGCCCCATTGGTTGGATGAAGCCCCGGGAGGGGAACGGGGCGGACAGACGGACGGACAGACGGACGGACAGACGGGGAGAGGCAGAGAACGAGGAGGGGATGGGCAGGTGGAGAGGAGAGAGGGACGGACACGTGGACAGAAGGACGGACAGAGGGACGGAGGGATGGATGGATGGATGGATGGATGGATGGATGGATGGATGGATGGATGGATGGATGGATGGATGGATGGATGGATGGATGAATAGATAGATGGATAGACAGATGGATGGATGGGTGGATGGATGGACGGACGGACTGATGGATAAGCAGGCAGGAATGGAGGCAAAAGGACAGACAGACAGACAGGGACAGACAGACACAGGATGGACACACAGACAGGAGAGAGGTTATGAGGGACACAATGGGACCCACAAGCTCCAGGACGCACAGACACATTAGGGACTGACCCACCCCCCAGGTCCCAGCCCTATAAGGGCGCAGGGACGGACAGACACACGGACACGTTGCACTCGATGAACGTGCAAAGTCCGCCCGGCACCCGCTGCCCTGGGTGCAAATTCCCCCCTCTCAATATCGATCGCTCTCATCGCTCCTCCCCATCCCCACAGCAGCTCCCCCCCCCCACCCCTTAATGGCCCCATAGGGCGATGTGGGGCCCCCCCCTTACCCACAGCTCCCCCCCACCCCTTAATGGCCCCATAGGGGGAATAAGCAGGGCAGAATGGAGGGCCAAAGGACAGACAGACAGACAGGACAGACCAGACACAGGCAATGGACACACCACGACAGGCAGAAGGTTCATGAGGACACAATCGGACCCACCAAGCTCCGGACGCACAGACACATAGACTGACCCCCCCCAGGTCCAGCCCTATAAAGCGCAGACGACAGACACACGGACAACGTTGCACTCGCTATGAACGTGCAATAGCCGCCCGCACCCGTGCCCTGGGTGCCAAATTCTCCCCTCTTCAATATCGAATCGCTCTCACGCTCCCCCCATCCCTCCAGCAGCTCCCCCCCCACCCCTTAATGAGCCCCATAGCGGCAATGTAGCGGCCCCCCCCTACCCACAGGCTCCCCCCCACCCCTTGAATGCCCCATTATGCGATGTGGGGGCCCCCCCTTACCCACAGCTCCCCCCCACCCCTTAATGGCGCCCATAGGTTGACTGTGGCCCCCCCTTACCCACAGCTCCCCCCACCCCTTAATGCCCCATAGGATGATCGTAGGCCCCCCCCTTACCCCCGTATCCCCACCCGTCATCTGGACCCCCCATTCGCCCCGCCTAAGTGAGCAGTAGCGCTGCCATTAGCAGCCCCCCCTGTTGAGTCGGGGACGCATCCCCCATCTCCACCAAGACACAGTAGGGACAGTACCCCCCCCCGCCCCCCCATAGCCTACATCAGCCCAGCAGCTGCTGCTGTTGGGCGTTGGGAGATTAGATGGTGAAAAGAGCCCCCCCCCCCCCAGCAAATCGTAATATAAACTCCCAATCCCACCCCCCCTAATCCACATTGTGTCCCAAGCGGAGCGCTTGCACCACCTCCTGTGCCTATAGGACCCACTAGGACCCCAATAGGACCCCATAAGAGACTCCATAGCGGATCCATAGGACTCCATAGACTCACGCTTAGGACTACTTAGGACCCCATAGGACCCCATAGGACCCCATAGTACCCCATAGGACCCCATAGGACCCCAATAGACCCCATAGGACTCCAATAGACCCCATAGGACCCCATAGACCCCATAGAACCCCATAGAACCCCATAGGACCCCATAGGACCCCATAGGACCCCATAGAACCCCATAGGACCCCATAGGACCCCATAGGACCCCATAGGACCCCATAGATCTCTTTACCTCCCCAATGCACAAGCTGGACACCCCCATGGGTGGAGGAGGGACATCGCTCCTGGGTCCTTTGCCGCAGCATCTTGTCACTGTCATCTGTTGGTCTGTGGGGCACGAGGCCCCATCCGGCTCCAATATCTCTATCCCTTCCTGTCATCCACTCTCCCTATGCTTTGTTCCTGCCCTATATCCGTCCCTTCCCCCCCCCCCATCCCCGTCCCCTGTTCCCATCTCCTTCCCTATCAACTTTTCCCTATCCCTTATTCCCTCCATCCCTTATCCCCATTCCCTTTCCCGCCATCTCCTATCCCATCCGCCTCTTCCCTGTCCCCCATTCCCTATTCCTTATCCTATCCCATCCCCTTATTTCTCATTCCTCCCATCCCTTGTCCCTGCCCCGATCCTGCTCACCCCCCTGTCCCATCCCTCCACCTATTCAGCCCATCCCGCTGCCCATACACACCCCCTATCTTATACTAATGCATTAGGTTCTCCCATCCCACTCCGTCCCCAAATCTCCCTCCTGGTTTAACCCACAGCTCCCCTTCCCCATAATATAGGGAATCCATTTCCATCCTCCTATAAGCACAACACAGACTCCCAAGGGACACAAACCCCTCATGGTGGCGATCCCAAAAGCCCCATATCCTGGATCCCACCCCTTCCAGGCTATGGGGATGCCAATGGGCAGCCTACAGCTCCTTATCATCCACGGTCTCGCCATACTCTATTCATGCTGAGGGCAAGCAGGAATCTGTTCTAAGTATGTCAGAAGAGGGGGGAGGAGAGGAGATGGGGGGGTTTGCGCGCTTATTCCCCCCCAATTGCCCTGCTGCTTTGTCTGTCTGTCGCCCCATACTTTATGGGGATGGATGTGCACCTACGGAGGAATAGAACCCGAGGTGATGCAGTGGTGGGTGATGAGGGCTTGGATGAGGTGGGATGCGGTGTGGCTTGGCATCCTTTGTCTCATAGGCTTGTGCTCTTACTCATCCTCACCTGAATAGGGTGGGGAAAATCCCCACTAGTAAATGCCAATCTGATTTAAAAAACCCTATTCCCCCCCCCCCCCCCCCCCCGCCCCCCTTCAGCTCTCCATGGGACTGAGCCATGTCCTGCTCTAGTCATCGCAGAGGTGATTTATGTGAGCCCCATAACACAATGTGATGTGCCATCAGCCCCCATCCCTGTCTTTCTTCTGTTCCAAACCCCAAAATCTGTTGCTCCATAATGTGTTCAGTCTGCGCCCCAAGCTCCCCCCTGGTGTTATGGGGCGCAGTGTTGTCTCCAGGCTGATTTGGGTCCACCCGCGCTCAATAGGGAACAATGGTGCCCCCATTGACCCTCATTGCTGCCCCATAGCTACTCGGCACAGCCCCACAGCTGAGGACCTCGTTTAGTGCTGAAAGCAATAACCACCACTCTATGGGGTACGTCTAACCTTGGCCCAGCTTTCCAACCCATCCATCAAAGACAATGGGCGTCAGAAGATGCCTTCATAGGGGAATGGAGCAGGGATCTGGAGGGCATCCCACATGGATGGTATCGATGGGATGGGAGAAATCCCACATGATAAGAATGTAGGAATTGAGCATTCCAATGTAATGGATGGATGGTGCGGATGGGATGGGGATGGGATGGCATGCGTAATGGATGGATGGGAATGGATGGGATGGATGGAGCATCCAATGGTGACTGGTAATGGATGGGATTGAGCATCCAATGTGCTGGGATGGATGGATGCGAGGAAAGCTCAATGGTGATGAATGGGATGGAATGGGAGCATCCCAATGGTCATGGGGGGGGGGGGATTAGGATGGAGGGATGGGTGGATGGGGATTTGTGATAGGGATGGAATGACTGATGGGAGCATACCCAATGCGTGGCTGGTAATGGGATGGAGGGCATACCATGTACTTTGGATGTATGGTATGGGATGGAGGCAAACCCAAGTATGTAATGGGATGGGATGGAGATGCGGGACATGGAGGGATGGATGGGATGGATGGTGATGGATAACTCCCCAATGGTGAATGTAAGGGATTGGAGGTAATGATGGGATGGATGCGATGC
>NC_029544.1:559164-567477 GCF_001577835.2 Coturnix japonica | reverse complement strand
CGATGTGGGGCCCCCCCTTTACCCACAGCTCCCCCCCACCCCTTAATGGCCCCATAGGTGTGACTGTGGCCCCCCCTTACCCCACAGCTCCCCCCACCCCTTAATGGCCCCATAGGATGATCGTAGGGCCCCCCCCTTACCCCCGTATCCCCACCCGTCACTGGGACCCCCATTGCCCCCTAAGTTGGCAGTGAGCGCTGCCATTACAGCCCCCCCCTGTTAGTGGGGACGCATCCCGCCATCCCACAGGGACACAGTTAGGGACAGTACCCCCCCGCCCCCCCATAGCCTACATCCAGCCCAGCAGCTGCTGCTGTTGGGCGTTGGGAGATTAGATGGTGAAAAGAGCCCCCCCCCCCCAGCAAATCGTAATTAAAACCCAACTCCACCCCCCCACTAATCCACATTGTGTTCCCAAGCGGGCGCTGCCACCACCTCCTGTGCCATAATAGGACCCCATAGGACCCCATAGGACCCCATAAGACCCCATAGATCCCATAGGACCCCATAGGACTCAATAGGACCCCATAGGACCCAATAGGACCCCATAGGACCCCATAGGACCCCATAGGACTCAATAGGACCCCATAGGACCCCATAGGACCCCCCCCCCCCCCCCCCCCCCCCCCCCCCCCCCCCAGCCCTATAGGACACCATAGGGACACCATAGGACACCATAGACCCATAGAACCCCAGTAGGCTACTAGGACTCCATAGGCCCCATAGAACCCCATAGGGACTACGTAGACTCCATAGGACCCCATAGGACCCCATAGATCTCTGTACCCCCCCCCATGCAAAGCCTGACACCCCCAGGGTGGGGATGGGGACACGCTCTGGTGTCCTTTGCCCCGCAGCATCTGTCACTGTCATCTGTTGGTCTGTGGGGCACGAGGCCCATCCGCTCCTATATCTTCTATCCCATTCCCTGTCCATCCACTCTTCCCTATGCTTTGTTCCCTGCCCTATATCCCGTCCTTTCCCTCTTCCCCCCTATCCCCGTCCCTGTTCCCCAATTCCTTCCCTATCACTTTCCCTATCCCTTATTCCCTCCATCCCTTATCCCCATTCCTCTTTCCCGCCCATCTCCTATCCCGATCCCCTCTTCCCTGTCCCCCATTCCCTATTTCCTTATCCCTATCCCATCCCCTTATTTCTCCATTCCTCCCCATCCCTTTGTCCCGCTGTCGCCTATCCGCTGTGCTGGCACCTCGCGTCCATATCCAACTGTCCCATATGCATGAACCCGAGCATCCCTCATCGGTGAACACCCTATTAACTTATCCTAATGTACTAAGTGAAACGACTTTATAGTCCTCACTCTCCGTCCCTCTATAAAGTTCCCCTGGCCTGGCTTTCAGAAGCCCCACAGCTCTCGCGCTTCCCCAAATAATGAGTCGGCGAATCCCGAGTTTCCACTCCTCTCCCTATCCGCATCGAGTAAACAAGGCAGGGCAACCCGGTCACCGATGGACACTCACGACAGACCCTTCTTGGTCTGCTGAGTCGAATAAGCCCCATACCCTGGTCCTTGGTGATCCAAACCACTCTCTTCCAATGAGCTATCGGCCGCATACAGGTAAGCAGGAGTGAGCGCGCATGCCTATATACCCGTGCGGCTCTACTATACGTCGCATCACAAGATCTCTATAATGTCGCGAGCACTTGATTCGGATGGCTGATGGCTCATTGACAGGGAATCTCGTTAAGTGAGAGTAGCAGGCACAGAGGAAGAGGAGGGCGGAAGGAGCGACGGAGGAGGATGGGGATGGCGCTCCAGCATTTGCGTGTCGCCTCCGCTTACTCCGACGGGGTAAGGATTTGCGGGGCCTGCCTTCAATCCACTCCCTCAATGTGCTGCCGGTGGTGCCTCCGTATGCTTTTTCAATGTGTGGCCGACCCAGCCGTTTAATATGTGGTGGGGAGTGATGGCACCCATGGGAAGGCGGTGTGGTTCGAATAGGGATACCCGAGGGGGCTATGGACACCTCGGTGGTGCCAATTTTGGCTGAGGTGATGAGGGGGCTGGATGAGGGGCTGGAGACTCGGGGGAGGGTAGGTTTTGATTTTGCCTCGCGAGGCATTTCCTGCCTTTACGCTCTCATAGGCTGGTAGACATGCTCCATCCTCACCTGAATAAGTAGTGGTGTGGAGGAAAAACGCAGACTATATGAATGCCCAAAGTACTGAGAGCCATTAAAAACCATAGGATGTCTCCCCCACCCCCCCCCCCCCCGACCACCCCTCAGGTCTCTCCTATGGACTGAGTCCATCGTCCTGCTCTACTGAATTACACGCCAGAGTGAATTATATGATGCCACATAACACAATGTGTGGCCATCAGCCCCCATCCCTGTGTCTGTTCTTTAGTGGGTTCCCAGAGACCCAAAGTATTGGCTGTGCTCCATAATGGGGTTCAGTGCTGCGCCCCCAAAGCTCCCCCCTGGGTGTTATGGGGGCGCAGTGTGTGATGCTCCAGCTGATTTGGGGTCCAGCTCAATAGGGAACAATGGGTTGCCCCCATTGTACCCTGCAATGTGCTGCCCCATAGCTACGTGGGCACAGCCCCACAGCTGAGGGGACCTCGTTTATGTTGCTGAAAGCAATTTAACCACCACTCTATGGGTCGTTCTCCTAGGCCCAGCTTCTTCAACCCATTCTCCATCGAAAGCAATTTGGGGTAGAGAGGATGGCTCTTATGTCATAGGGGGGTATGGAGGAGCAGCGGATTGGTAGTCTCCCAATGGGATTGGTAATGGGAGCGCGCATAAGAGAAGAAATCCCAAAGTGGTGAGATGGGACTCCGGATGGATGGAGCATCCCACCTGGGTTTAAGAGATAGGCAGAAGTGGAGATTGACCGGTATGGGATGTGGTGCGTTATAGGGAGGGATAGAACTTGTGCCAGTAATAACCAAGATTGTAAAGATGGATGTGGATAATGGGTATGGAGGTATGGATGGGATGGGATGGGATGGGATGGAGCATCCCAATGGTGATGGTACTGGGATGGGATCCCCTGTGTCCCTAAATGTGATGTCCCCATAGCCTGAAATCCCTCATTCAGTCCATACTGAGAACAGAGGATGCTGGATGGGACCCAGGGCTGAAAGCTTTCAGAGCTGAAGGGGAGGAAATTGCTTTGTGCTCCGGGACCGGAGCCAGAGGAGGGATCTGAACCATTGGCTGCCCTCTGCAGAGCTGCACCCATCGATCCAAGGGCAACGGGGCAGGGAATGGAGCCTGAGAACACCTGGAAATGGCCCTGGGGGATGGGGATAAAGCAATGGTTAAATCAGGACTCCATCCACAAACACTCCAGGGCTAAAAATATCCCTCCTATGGGCAGCTCCATTCCAGGAGAGCGATCCCAGAGCATCGACTCGTTGCCTTTTTTGAAGGGGTTTGTGGCTTTGATAGAACCACACGCGGGACGGGGTTACCCCATAGCTGCGTTAATAGGGGAACAGCCACCAACGTGGCTCTGGGTTGGAAAGGGTTAATTCCATCTTCATCCCACTGCTCTTCATCGGCCCTTCCAGCCTTCAGTGCCTCCATCCCATTGGGGTTGGGGGCTTTGGGGGCTGTCTTAGAGGTGAGTGTCCCCATCTTCACCCCCATGTCCCTATATATATCCCTATATACATCCTATATATCCCTATATCTATATCCTATATATCCCTATATCTATATCCTATATATCCCTATATCTATATCCTATATATCCTATACGTCCCTCTGTGCCCTATCCTGACCCCAAAGCTCTCAGCCCAGAGCTGGATGGGAGATGCTGTAAGGTTTGGGATGTGGAGATGCTGCCATAAGGATCAGGCTGAATAAAGGGGATTTAGGGGCCAAGCTTTATGCTCGACCCCCCCACCCCACCATCACCCCCCACTCTTCCATCCCCAACCCCATCTCAGCCCTTAATGGGGCTTCGGGTGCTGATAACAGCCCCCACCTCCTTTAGGATCCTCAACCACCCCCAGACCCCAAAGCCATTTGATTACATGGACCCTCACAGCCCCTTATGAACCCCACATTGAGTGCCTGGGTTCTAATTACCCCCCCCCTCCCCAAACCCCCCCATCGCCCACTTCGGAGGCTCATTAAGTTCTTCCCGTGGTGGTGGCGGATGTGGGTCAACGTTTGAGGTTTTGGCTGTTGATGTTTCTCTTTTATTTCCTCTTCCCAAACAGATGAATTTCCTCCCTCCCCGCTGACGACAGATGAAGGCAGAGACCAGGGGACGAGGTGGAGGGGTGGGGGGGGCGCAGCCAATGGACCCTCGGTGGGGTTAAGGACCACCCTGTACCCCCCCCCCCCCCCTGGAGTTGGGTGAGTGAGGGGAATGGGTGTCGGGTTGTGCCTCATGGAGATGTGGGACTGGGTGATGTGTGGAGGGTGGGAAGGAGAGGGGGTATGCGAATGATGAACTTGATGAGCTAATCTAGGGGGGTTGTACAGGTGGGTGTTGGCGGTGGTGATTGGCAACGGGGTGATGGAGACAGCGTATGAAGTGATGGGACGGGGGTGTATGCGGGACCGGGTGGTGATGGGGACAGGGGTGATGGGCAGGAGGTGGTGGGGCAGGAGTTATGGGGGGTAGGGTGGATATAGAAATATAGGAGTTGTGATAGCGACAGGGGTGCATGGGAGCAGGGGCGTGGAAATGGGGGAAAACAGGGTGAGGGCGGTATAGGGGTGATGAAGGTAGGAGGTGATGGGACAGTGTTATGGGGTAGGGTGTACAGGGATTGTATGCAGTTATGGGGCAGAGTTGATGGGCATTGATGGGCAGGAGGTGGGAGGCAGGGATATGTGGGCGTGATAGTAGGAGTAGAACACGAGGCGGTATGTGGCAGGGGGTGATGGGGACATGATTATGGGACAGGGGGTGGGGGAGTGTGGGGCAGGGGATGATGGGGGACAGGGATATGTGTAGGAGTGTGGAGGGTGATGAAGGTGATGGATGAGTCAGGTGAAGAGCTGTGCTGGGGTTGTTGGTAGGGAAGCTCGGTACATGGTGGGATGAATGGGCGCCCGTTGGATCCCCATTTACACTGCCGATGAGCTGGGATCCCCTGTTGCCATGGCAGGCCCCTTTGTTACCATGGGGTGGAGTCTTGGCGGCTGGGGTGGTTCCTAAGGTCTGTGGCGTCACAGCTCTCCCTCGCAGTCCTGGGTACTTCTTTGGGGAAGCCCCGCCACGTCTCGGTTCTGATGCTCCAGCCATGGCTCTGCTTTGTGAGCCCCACATACCCCATGCCCATGGGCCCTGCCCATATTGGGCGGTGGATCCACTTACCTGTGCAACACATACTGGCGTGCTGCCTGGGGGATGCTGCTTGAACCAGCTGTGAGGGTTGATGGAAATGGTAACGTACACCCAGACCTGCTGCCTTTGCAGCCTCCTTCCTCTGGGGATTTCAGCACAGCTGCAGCTCTGGGGGGTTATGGAAGTAAGGTGGGGCAGTATTAACCCAAGATGACTGGGCTCATCACCTCTGGTGCAGATCATTCGCTGGTCTGAAACGCCAGGTTATGATGATGGGATCTAATAGGAAATGGATGATGAATGAGATTGGATCTGGGATGATGATGTATGGGGATGGGGATGGATTGATGGGATGGATGGGATGGGATGGGTGATGGTGGAATGGGCGATGATGGGTGGATTGCATGGTGATAGTTGGATCGATGGTGATGGTGGAGGGACGGATATGAGGATGGATGCAGTATGGGATTGGGATGGGATGCATCGATGGGGTGCGATGGATGGCATGGCGATGGGATGGATGGGATGGATGGATGGGTCGGAATATCGGAGGGAGGGATGATGGGATGATATGGATGGGATGGGATGGATGGAGAGGATGTATGAGATGGTGATGGGATGGATGGATCGGGATGGATGGTGGGATGGTTGAGATGAGGATGAAGGTATGTCTGCGTTGGATGGGGTGGGATAGAATGGGATGAGGATGGGATTGGGATGGGGTGATATGGGATGGAGATGGCAATGAGGATGAGGATGGAAGAGGGGTTGCTTGAGGACTGTATGGGACACAGGCAGAGTGGGAAAGCTCTTTCCTATGGGAAGCACCAGGCTCTAAAGAAACCCCAAAAGAAACCCCATCTGGTGCTGTGCAGCCCACTCCAATACATTGCAGTGATGCTGTGGGTCTGCCATGCCCAAGTTCAAACCTCCCCCATCCTCACAGTGTCTCCTTGTGCCCGGGGCAGCCCAAACCCTCCCATCCCCACCATGGAGGGGTCCTCAGTGCTCAGCCCCTCCTCATGGGAGAGACGACGAGCCTGGGCCCGGCAGAGCCGCTGCTGGAGGACCACGGTGATGGAGGAGGAAGCAGCTGCAGCCATGCAGGACATCCCAGAGCTGCAGCCACCCCACCTGGATGATGTCTTCATGGAAGGTCTGCAATGCATTGGTCCCTGAGCTGGTGACCAATGCATGGCCCTGGGCTCAGCTCTGCCCCATATTGAGCTGGTGACCACAGCAAACCCATCTCCCCTCGTGCTGCTTTATCTCACCTCTGCCCCCCTGCAGGAAGCTCCTCCAGCAAGATAGAGACGTGGCTGCAGGACTGCGGGTGAGCTGCAGGGCTGGGGGGGGGGATGTATAATGCAACACTGTCTGTCCCCCCAGCACCCAAAGGTGGGGGGATGTTGGAGCTGCACAGGGATGCATGCATCACACATCATGCATCATGATAATGCACTGCCATCCCTTTGCTCCCTGCTCACCCTCTGAGCATCCCCCCCCCAACCAACCCAACATCATCCCAGTGTGCTCAATCCCCCCCCATTCCACCCACCCCCATCCCATCACGTTGCCTTGCAACCCCATTGGACCTAATAGGGTTTTACTCCGGACTCAGGTCATCCTCGGAGGCGCTGCAGGAGGAATTGAGCTCATTGGGTCCCTATGGTACGTGGGCTGTGGGTGCTCTATGGGCACATAGGGGGCTGTGGGTGCTCTATGGGCACAGCATAGGGGGCTGTGGGTGCTCTATGGGCACACAGGGGGCTGTGGGTGCTCTATGGGCACATAGGGGGCTGTGGGTGCTCTATGGGCACAGCATAGGGGGCTGTGGGTGCTCTATGGGCACATAGGGGGGCTGTGGGTGCTCTATGGACACAGCATAGGGGGCTGTGGGTGCTCTATGGGCACATAGGGGGCTGTGGGTGCTCTATGGGCACATAGGGGGGCTGTGGGTGGTCTATGGGCACATAGGGGGCTGTGGGTGCTCTATGGGCACAGCATGGAGGGGCTCTGGGTGGGGGTCCCCTCTCTGAGCCCTGTGCCCCTCGGGGTGATGCTGCTTTACAGGCTGGGAGAGCAGCAGCACCAGCTTTGAGGATGACCTGACGCTGGGAGCTGAAGGTAGCAGCCCCCCATGGGGGTCCCTTCATGTCCCCAATACACTGAGCATCCACTGGGGATGGGAGCAGCCCTATGGGGCTGCAGACACAAACCCTGTCCCCAAACCCCCCCCGATGTCCCCTGCCATCCCCTGTCATTTTTGTGCTTCCTATTTGCAGCCCTTCTGCTACCGGGGAATGAGAAAACCATCAGCAGGTGAGAGCTGGAGCCCAGCCCCACATCTCAGCCCCACATCCCAGCCCCACATCTCAGCCCCACATCTCAGCCCCACAGCACTGCTGTGCCCCCAGGGCTGTCCCCAGGCTGTGACACCCCGTGCCATCTCTCCATGCAGAGCCCTGCAGGGCAGACTCAGCCTGGGGCACAGCATGGCATCCAGCGCGCCCTCCGGCCTCACCAACAGGACCGGCTCCAGGTGGGGACTCTGATGGGGGTCAGGACCCATTTCCACCCCACACCCAAACCCTATAGCCACCCCACATCCACCCCACATCCATCCTATATCTAACCCTAGTCTTATAACAGTGTACATCTAACCCTAACCCTGTGTCCACCCTACACCCAACCCTACAGCCACCCAGCATCCATCCTACACCCAACCCTACATCCACCCCAAATCCACCCCACGTCCACCCTACACCTATCCTATACCCAACCCTACATCCACCCTACATCCACCCTACCCCCAACTCTACCTACATCTAACCCTAAATCCACCCTACACCCAAACCTACACCCACCCTACACCCAACCCTACACCTACCCTACATCCATCCTACACCCAACCCTACATCAACCCCACATCCACCCCATATACACCCAGCATCCACCCTACACCCAACCCTACATCCACCCTAAACCCAACCCTACCTACATCTAACCCTACATCCACCCCACACCCACCCTACA
>NC_029544.1:485998-559139 GCF_001577835.2 Coturnix japonica | reverse complement strand
ATGTGAGAGCAAAACAAAACCCCGGAGCAGAACAGCTGTGGTGAAGTCATACCCAAAGGCAGCGCCTCCTCCTGCTTATACACCCACACTCAGCCCTCACCCCCACCCTTGGGACCCCCCAGCAATGAAGCGGACCACATCCTGACCCCACTTGGGATCGGGACCCCCCACAGCAATGAAGGGCCAACATTCCTGACCCCAGGGATTGGGACCCCCCAGCAATGAAGGGCCACATCCTGACCCCATTGGGAATCGAGGACCCACGCAATATGGAAGGCCACATCCTGACCCACATTCTGGGACGGGAACCCCCCAGCAATGAAGGGACATTCCTGGGACCCCACTGGGATCGGGGACCCCCCAGCAATGAAGCAGCCACATCCTGACCCCATTGGGATCGGGACCCCCAGCGCATGAAGGGCCACATCCTGACACCCATTGGTGGATGGGACCCCCCAGCAATGAAGGGCCAATCACTGATCCCCTTGGTGATCGGGGGACCCCCCAGCGCAATGAAGGGCCACATCCTGACCCCATTGGCATCCGGATTCCCCCAGCCAATTGGAAGGCCACATCCTGCCCATTTGGGATCGGACCCCCCCCAGCACATGAAGGGGCCACTCCTGACCCCATTTGGATGGGCATCCGCCAAGCAAATGAAGGGGCGCCACAATCCTGACCCCATTGGGATCGGATTCCCCATCAATTGAAGGGGCCACATCCTGAACCCATCTGGGATCGGGACCCCCCCATCAATGAGGGCCACATCCTGACCCCATTGGGATGGGGGACCCCCAGCGCAATGAAGGGCCAACATTTCCTGACCCCATTGGGATCGAGACCCCCCAGCAATGAAGCGGCCACAGATCCCTGACCCCATTTGGACCTTAAATTTCCAGTTCGCTGTCAGCTCCTTCCCCCATCGGTAGTGTTACCGAGTGTCGGGGAAGCAGCCAACTCCAAAGCTTGCAAAGTTGAAACCCCCATTCAATTGGGCTGAAGGGCGGATATGGGGGGGGGTGTGCAAGTGTCGTCCCTGCAGGTTTTTGAGTGCATCCCAACACACGTTTACACTGCACACGACACATCCACACACACCACACGAGTGTCCACACGGGTGCTCAGCTCCAGGCTGGAGGATCAGCCTCCCATTGCTTGAAGTTGCTTTGCCAGTCTTGCTGCATCATATGGCAGCAATCAGTTTAAGGGGGAGGGGGGTGCAGGCAGGAAGACCCCCAGTGTGGGACTCACGTTGTCTGCGTCAGGAAGGGGCTCGTCCATGAAGCGCTGCTGTCCGAGTTGCCCACCGACCCCATAGAGCATACAGACCTTCGCAATGGGGATTGCCATTGAAGCCATAGAATTACCCCCCCACGTCCCCCCCTTAACCGGTGTGGGAAACACCATGGCTTACTTCTACCGTGACCTACAGGGGCAGCTGGCTTCATCTTCAATCATCATCATCATCCATCATCAATAACCAGCATCCATCCATCATCCATCATCAATAACCATCAATCATCATTCACCCTTTTGTGGGTACTCACTATACACTCAGCACCTGCATTAGAACAACAGTTGCTTGGCATGCCAATGAGGGCTGGATATTGGGAGAGGGGGGGATGCAAAGATCCATCCGTGCCCATGATGTGCTCATATCCCCATATCCCCTGCCCACCCCCAATACCCAACTGCAGCCCCTGGCAGCCCCCTCTCCTCACCTCTTCCATTCTCCAAAAAGGAGTCCACGGCCTCGTTGCTCTCTCAGCCCCACTTTGAAGCTCGGCAAGGTTGAGTTGGGGACACCGAAGCTCCCTCACAAAAGAGACCCATTCCAGCGGATGGTCTCCACTCAGCATCACCCCCCCTCGTGCCACCCTCTGACTCCTGCTTCATCCCCATTGAATCCCCACACCGCTGACACAGCCACACCTGGATGGCAGGATACACGCGCATGCGCCCACCATGGGGGGTCATGCTGGGGCATCACTGGGTGCTTTGCCCCCCATCCACTCCATGGGGGGGTCTGTGGGACCCCACTTGTGTCCCAGTTGTAGTGGAGGGGGCGGTTCACCCATTGGCTGCCCATCCTTTTGTGTCACCCCAAATCCTATACCTGGGGGGCACAGGAGAACCCCCACCACCACACCAGACCCACCCCTGTTGGAGGCTTTGCCCCAACATCCCCCATCCTTCCCATCCTTCCTTTGGTGAACCACGTAATAGGATCAAGCCTGAGACCCTCTTATGAGGCATCCACCCCCACTGCACCCCACACACCCACCCCCCCACCCAACCCATCCACATACATTGGGCGTCAAAGTACGCGAAAACCTTCTCCGCCCCATGCTTGCGCCTCCAGCACCTCCCTCACCACCCTGCCAGGGAGCGGCGGTGTACAGACACCATCTTAGCGAATATACAGCAGCCCTCAACGCTCTCTCTGCAGGTGACGAGGGTGGCGGGGCTGAAGAATGGGGGATGTGTGGGCACTGCGGGAGTTATTGGGCCGTGGGTCAGACGGTGAAGGGGTGAACGGGAGATGCGCGCAGGGGTTCTTGGAGACGTAGGAGCGAAACGTAAAAGGCAGAAGAAAGCAACCGACATATCAGCCGTGCAGCCAGAGCATATGGACCTGATGGAAGCGACCCTGTCTGGGCAGAGGAGCGATAGGATATAATGGAGCAGTGATTGGGGATGGGGGGTTAGAAGGGATGGGGGGTATCATGTGGTCCCTGACCAGGTGTGCTCGTATCAGCTGGGTAAATGGAGGATTGCTCTGCTTTGCATGGGAAACTGAGGCACGGCGGTCTGATTTCCCAACTTTCTGATGGGGGAAAATTGGGCCCGACAGGGCCACGAATTTACCCTTTCTATGGGCACTAAGGGCAGATCTTACCACTTTGCCTGATGGGGGGAAACTGAGGCAACAGAGGTCATGATTTCCCACTTTCTATGGGGGAAACTAGGCCACAGGGCCACGATTTACCACTTTTCTTATGGGGGAAAACTGAAGCACGGGCCATTGATTCCCCTTATCTATGGGAGGAAAACTGAGGCACAGGGGCCATGATTTCCCACTTTCTGATGGGGGGAAACTGAGCACAGGGGCCATGTATTTCGCCAACTTTCTATGGCGGGAAAATTGGGGCAACAGGGCCATGATGTTCCCACTTTCTTTTGGGCAAACTTGAGGGCATGGGGCCATCAATTCCCAACTTTCTATGTGGGAAACTGAGGCACAGGGCCACATTCCCCACTCTCTATGGGGGAAACTGAGGATATGGCGACCATAATTTTCCACTTTCTTATGGGGAAAACTGAAGGGCACAGGGTTCATGATTTCCCACTTTCTTATGGGGAAACTGAAGGCCACGGGGCCATATTGCCCACACTTTCTATGGGGAAACTGAGGGACAGGGTCATGATTCCCCAACTTCTATGGGGGAACAGAACAGGCACTCACATCCGCGACTTTCATAGGGAAAATGGAAACCCAGGCAACCACACCATCACCCCCAAGAGCACAATCTCAGCAGCAGTATCAAATCCCCAGGCTCCAAGATATGGGGCAGGGGGAACAAGCGATGGGATACAGCCCCCCATCCCGCATCCTCCGACATCTCATCACTCACTGGCCAAGCATCAGGCAAGGATTCTCCATCTCCAAACGGTTTGAACACTGGGACTTGACGAGAAGAGCGGAAGTCGATCGGCCTTTGCGCATTGGGATGGGAGGAGAAGAAACGGATGGACACGAGTCAAAGCAGGCCCGGGAATCCGACTTGAATACAAATCCCAAATCATACAAGGATCGTCCTCAGCATCAGCCTGACACAGTCCAGACTCGGAGAGCTCCAGGGGGGACGGGTAGGGTTAGTGGGTGGAGTTACTGGGGTGGCTGTGTAGGCGTTGGGCTGTAGTGATGGATTTTAGGGGTTAGATTAGGTAGGGTTGGGTTTAGTGTGGATTAGGCGGTTGGGTCGTGAGACGTGGGTGTGGGTAGAGTGTGGTGGTGGATGTGGGTTGTGGTATAGGAAGAATGTGGGGTGGATTGTGGAGTGTGACATAGGGTGGGTGCAGGAGATGGATGTGTAGGGTGGATGTAGGGTTGGGTGTAGGGTGGATGCTGGGTGTATATGGGGTGGATGTGGGGTTGATGTAGGGTTGGGTGTAGGATAGACGTAGGGTTGGGTGTAGGATGAATGTAGGGTAGGTGTAGGGTTGGGTGTGGGGTGGGTATGGGGTGGATGTAGGGTTAGGGGTGGGTGGGTGGGGTGTGGGGTTGGGGGTAGGGTGGACATAGGGTGGGTGTAGGATGAATGTAGGGTTGATGTAGGGTTGGGTGTGGGGTTGCATGTAGGATGGGTGTAGGGGGATGTAGGGGTTGGGTGTGGGGTGGATATAGGGTTGGGTGTAGGATGGATGTGGGGTAGATGTAAGGCTGGGTTTAGGGTGGATGTAGAGTTGTGTGTAGGATGGATATGGGGTGGATGTAGGGCTGGGTGTAGGGTGGATTTACGGAGTTAGATGTACGGTAGGGTTGGGTTCTAGGGTGATTGATAGGGTTTGGTTGTATAGAGTGGCGTTGTGGGTAGATGTGAGGGTGGGATGTGGGTGGTGGAATTGTAGGGTTGGTTATAGGGATAGATGTAGGAGTTGGATGTGGGATTGCGAGTTGTAGGCATTAGTTGTGGGCGTGGATGGTGGAGAGTGGACATAGGGTTTGGATTTGCAGGATGGATGTAGCGGTGGATGGTAGTGTTGGGTGTAGGGTGGATGCTGCGGTGGTAATATGGGGCTCGGATGTTGGGGTTCGATTGTAGGGATTGGTTTGTAGGATAGAACATAGGGTTGGCGATGTAGGATGAACATGTAGAGGTAGAGTGTAGGTTGGCGTGTGGTGATGTCTATGGGGTGGATGTAGTTAGGGGTCAGGGTGGGTTGGGGTGTGGGGTTGGGGGTAGGGTGGACATAGGGTGGGTGTAGGAGAATGTCGGTTGATGTGGGTGCGGTGTGGGGCGGATGTTAGGTAGGTGTGTAGGGTTGGTGTGGAGGTGGGTGTGGGCGGGTGGATGTAGGGTTAGATGTAGGCTAGGTTGGCGATATGGGGTGGATATGGGGTGGATATGGGGTGGATATGGGGTGGATATGGGGTGATGTATGGTTGGGTGTGTAGGATGAATGTAGGGTAGGTGTAGGGTTGGGTGTAGGGTGAATGTGGGGTGGATGTGGGGTGGATATAGGGTTGGGTGTAGGATAGATATGGGTGGATGTGGAGGTAGATGTAGGGGTGGATGAGGCGTGGAGTATGGACTGGATGTTAGGAGTGGGTTTAGGCTGCGATGTGGGGTCTGGATGTAGGGGTCTTGGTGGATGTAGGATGGATGTAAGGGGTAGGCTCGTAGAGGTTGGGTTGTAGGGCTTGGTGTACACTTGGTGTGTAGGTGGGTGTAGGGTGAGGTGTAGGGTTTAGATGTAGTAGGTTGGGTTTAGGGTCGATGTGGAGGTGGACTGTGGGCGTGGTATGGGTGACCAGGGGTTGATGTAGGGTTGGATGTAGTGGCAAAGTAGGGTAAGGTGTAGTGATTGGGATGTTAGGCGTGAATGGGGGGTGGATGTAGGGTTAGATGTAGGATAGATGTGGGGTTGAGGTAGGGTTGACTGTAGGACGAATGTAGGGTAGGTGTAGGGTTGGGTGTAGGGTGAATGTGGGAGTGGATGTGGTGGTGGGATGTGGGGGTAGATGTAGGGTTGGATGTAGGGTGGATGTAGGATGGATGTAGGGGTGGGTTTAGGCTGGATGTGGGGTGGATGTAGGGTTGGGTGTAGGACATGGGATTGTAGAGGTAGGTGTAGAGTTGGCCGCCACGGTGTCAGGGTTGGTGTAGGTTGGGTGCTAGGGTGGCATTTTAGGTATGATTAGGTAGGATTGAGTCTAGGGTGGATGTGAGGGTTGGTTGTAGATGGTGTGGGGTAGATGTGGGTGGATGTGGGAGGTGGATGTTAGGGTTGGGTATAGGATAGATGTAGGGGTGGGATGTTAGGTGTGGGTGTAGGATAGAGTGTGGGTGAGATGTGGAGTGGACATAGGGTTGGGATTGCAGGATGGGTTGTAGGTGGATGCTAGGGATAGTGACGGTGTTAGGGGTGGATGCCTGGGTTGTATATGGGCGGTGGAATGTTGGTGTTGATGTAGGGCGTCTGGGTGCTAGGAATATTTACGGTAGGGGAGTTGAGGTGTGAGGTGGATGTAGGGGTAGGATGTAGGGTATGGGTGTGGGGTGGGTATGGGTGGATTGTAGGGTTAGGGGTGGGTGGCGTGGGGGGTTTTTTTGGGTGGGTTGGGGGTAGGGTGGACATAGGGTGGGGTGTAGGATGATGTAGGGTGATGTTAGGTTGGTAGTGCCGGGTTGGGTGTGTGGATATAGGGTTAGGGTGAAGATGGATGTAGAGGTTGGTGTGGGGTTGGAGCCTGTGGGGTGGTATAGGGTTGCGGATGCTAGGAATGGATGTAGGTGGTGTAAAGGGATTGGGTGTGGGAGTGGGATATTAGGTTGGGTGATAGGATAGGATGTGGGGAGATGTTAAGGCTGGGTTTCGGGTGGATCTGTGTAGGATGTTGTGGACATAGGAGGATATGGGGTGATGTAGGGTTGGGAATGTAGGGTGGATTTAAGGTTAGATGTTAAGTAGGCTTGGTTTAGGGTGGATGTAGGGTTGGGTGTTATAGTGGGCTGGTGGTAGATGTGGGGTGGGAATGTGAGTGGATTGTACTGCGTGGGAATATCAGGAGAGCATGTTAGGGTGAATCGTGATTGGGGTTAGATAGATGTGGGGTGGATTGTGGGAGTGGACATAGGGTTTGGGTGCGGATGGGTGAGGTGGATGTAGGGTTGAGGTGTAGGGTAGATGCTGGAGCTGTATACTGAGGGTGGAATGTGGAGGTGGGATCGTAGGCAGTTGGATATGGGGTGGACATATGGAGGTGAGACTGGTGATGAATAGGTTATGGGTCAGTGTAGTAGATGAATGTAAATATGGGGTAGGTGTGAGGATTTGGGTGTGGTAGGGTGCAATTGTGGGAGTGGATGTGGGAAGGTGGATATAGGGTATGCGTGAGAGGATAGATAAATTGTTGGTGGAATGGTGGGGTTGATGTAGACGATTGGCATGTAGGGTGGAATGTGGAATGGATGTCAGGGGTGGCGTTTAGCTGATGTGGGGTGGATGTCAGGAGGATGAGGTGTTAGGATGGATGTAGCGGTAAGGTAGGGTTGGGTGTAGGCTGTGGTGTAGGTTGGTCCATCCTGCACCCAACCCTATGTCCACTCCACATCCACCCCACATCTATCCTACACCCAACCCCACATCCACCCCACATCTACCCCACACCCACTCTACACCCAACCCTACATCCACCCTAAACCCAACCCTACCTACATCTAACCCTAAATCCACCCTACACCCAACCCTACACCCACCCCATACCCACCCCTAACCCTACCCCCGTCCCCCCCTGCAGCATCTCCGAGGTCCTGGACTGGTGTCAGGCTGATGCTGAGGAGATCCTTTATGATTTGGGATTTGTTCAGTCGGATCCGGGCGCTTTGACTCGTGTCCCATCCCGTTTCTTCTCCTCCCCATCCCAAGCCAAAGGCATCGACTTCCAGCTCTTCCTCAAGTCCCAGGTTCAACGTTTGGAGATGGAGGATCCCTGCCTGATGTTGGCCAGTGAGTGATGAGATGTGGGGAGGGGATGGGGGGCTGTATCCCATGCTTGTCCCCCTGCCCCATATCTTGGAGCTGGGGTTGATATGCTGAGATTTGCTCCTTGGGGGTGGTGGTGTGGTTGGCCTGGGTTTCATTTTCCCTATAGAAAGTGGGGATGGTGGTCCTGTGTCTGTTCCCCCATAGAAGTTGGGGAATCATGACCCTGTGCCTCAGTTTCCCCCATAGAAAGTGGGGAATCATGGCCCCGTGCCTCAGTTTCCCCATAGAAAGTGGGAAATCATGACCCTGTGCCTCAGTTTCCCCATAGAAAGTGGGAAATTATGGTCCCATACCTCAGTTTCCCCCATAGAAAGTGGGGAATCGTGGCCCTGTGCCTCAGTTTCCCACATAGAAAGTGGGAAATTATGGCCCCATGCCTCAGTTTCCCCATAGAAAGTGGGAAATCATGGCCCTGTGCCCCAATTTCCCCCATAGAAAGTGGGAAATCATGGCCCTGTGCCTCAGTTTCCCCATAGAAAGTGGGAAATCATGGCCCTGTGCCTCAGTTTCCCCCATAGAAAGTGGGAATCATGGCCCCGTGCTTCAGTTTCCCCCATAGAAAGTGGTAAATCGTGGCCCTGTGCCTCAGTTTCCCCCATAGAAAGTGGGAAATCATGACCCTGTGCCTCAGTTTCCCCCATAGAAAGTGGTAAATCATGGCCCTGTGCCCCATAGAAAGTGGTAAATCGTGGCCCTGTGCCCCAATTTCCCCCATAGAAAGTTGGAAATCATGACCCCGTGCCTCAGTTTCCCCATGCAAAGCAGAGCATCCCTCCATTTACCCAGCTGATACGAGCACAACCTGGTCAGGGACCACATGAGCCCCCCCCATCCCTTCTAACCCCCCATCCCCAATCACTCACCCCATTCCTATCCCCCCCCCAACAGGTCGCTTCCATCAGGTCCAAGCTCTGGCTGCCACGGCTGATGCTTTCTTCTGCCTTTACTCCTACGTCTCCAAGACCCCCCTGCAGCGCATCTCCCCTTCACCCCTCACCTGGACCCACCCCAATAACCCCCAGCCCCACATCCCCCCCTCTCAGCCCCCCACCCTCTCACCTGCAGAGAGACTGAGGGCTGCTGTATCCAAGATGTGTCTGTACACCCCCCCCCTGGGCAGGGTGGTGAGGGAGGTGCTGGAGCGCAGCAGGGGGGAGAGGTTTCGCTTTGACCCCAATGATGTGGATGGGTTGGGGTGGGGGGGTGGTTGTGGGGTGGCAGTGGGGGTGATGCCTCATAGAGGGTCCTCATGGCTTGATCCTATACGTGGTCACCAAGGAAGGATGGAGAAGGATGGGGGATGTGGGCAAAGCTCCACAGGGGGGGGTCTGGTGTGGGGTGGGGGTTCTCTGTGCCCCCCAGGTATAGGATGGGGTGACACAAAGGATGGGCAGCCATGGGTGAACCCCCCCTCCACACAACTGGGACACAATGGGGTCCCACAGACCCCCCCCATGGGGATGGATGGGGGGCAGCACCCAGGAGAGCCCACAGACCCCCATGGGGCGCTGCCCCCTCCATCCCACTGTGCAGCGGGTGGGGATCAATGGGGTGAGCAGAGCAGAGGGTGGCACAGGGGGGGTGATGCTGAGTGGAGACCCCCCTGGAAGGGTCCTTTTGTAGGGAGCTTCGTGTCCCACCACCCCAAATGGGCTGAGAGCAACGAGGCCGTGGACTCTTTTGAGATGGAAGAGGTGAGGAGGGGGCTGCAGGGGCTGCAGTTGGGTATGGGGGGTGGGCAGGGGGATATGGGGATATGGCACATCATGGGCACGGATGGATCTTTGCATCCCCCCCCTCCCCATATCCAGCCCCTCATTGGCACCAGCACTGTGTTCTATGCAGGTGCTGAGTGATAGTGATACCCACAAGGGTGATGATGATGATGATGATGATGATGATGATGATGATGATGGTGATGATGATGATGATGATGATGATGAAGATGAAGCCAGCTGCCCCATGAGGTCACGTAGAAGTAAGCCATGGTGTTTCCCACCAGGTTAAGGGGGGGACGTGGGGGGGAACATGGCTTCAATGCATCCCATTGCAGGTCTGATGCTCTATGGGGTCGGTGGGCACTCGGACAGCAGCGGCTTCATGGACGAGCCCCTTCCTGAGCAGACAACGTGAGCCCACATGGGGGTCTCCTGCCTGCACCCCCCTCCCCCCTTAAACTGATGCTCCAATGGATGCAAGCAAAGACTGCAGCACTTCAAGCAATGGAGCTGATCCTCAGCCTGGAGCTGAGCACCGTGTGGACACTCTGTGTGTGTGTGTGTGTGTGTGTGCAGTGTAAAACGTGTGTTGGATGCACCCAAAACTCAGGACCGACACTTGCACACCCCCCCCCTATATCCCCCCTTCAGCCCCATTGAATGGGGGTTTCACTTTGCACTTTGGAGTTGGCTGCTTCCCCGACACTCGGAACACTACCATGGGGGAAGAGCTGACAGCACACTGGAAATAAAGGTCCCAATGGGGTCAGGATGTGGCCCTTCATTGCTGGGGGGTCTCGATCCCAATGGGGTCAGGAAATGTTGGCCCTTCATTGCGCTGGGGGTCCCCCATCCCAATGGGGTCAGGATGTGGCCCTCATTGATGGGGGGGTCCCGATCCCAGATGGGTTCAGGATGTGGCCCCTTCAATTGATGGGGAATCCGATCCCAATGGGGTCAGGATTGTGGCGCCCCTTCATTTGCTTGGCGGATGCCCATCCAAATGGGGTCAGGAGTGGCCCCTTCATGTGCTGGGGGGGGTCCGATCCCAAATGGGCAGGATGTGGCCTTCCAATTGGCTGGGGGAATCCGGATGCCAATGGGGTCAGGATGTGGCCCTTCATTGCGCTGGGGGGTCCCCCGATCACCAAGGGGATCAGTGATTGGCCCTTCATTGCTGGGGGGTCCCATCCACCAATGGGTGTCAGGATGTGGCCCTTCATGCGCTGGGGGTCCCGATCCCAATGGGGTCAGGATGTGGCTGCTTCATTGCTGGGGGGTCCCCGATCCCAGTGGGGTCCCAGGAATGTCCCTTCATTGCTGGGGGGTTCCCGTCCCAGAATGTGGGTCAGGATGTGGCCTTCCATATTGCGTGGGTCCCGATCCCAATGGGGTCAGGATGTGGCCCTTCATTGCTGGGGGGTCCCGATCCCAATGGGGTCAGGATGTGGCCCTTCATTGCTGGGGGGTCCCAAGGGTGGGGGTGAGGGCTGAGTGTGGGTGTATAAAGCAGGAGGAGGCGCTGCCTTTGGGTATGACTCACACAGCGTGTTCTGCTCCGGGGTTTGTTTTGCTCTCCATCTCTTCTCACCCCTCTGAAGCTTCTCTTCTCCTGTTTCCTTATCTGGGTACTTTATGGCTCTGGGCCTGTTCTTCATCTTCCTGCCACCTTATCTTTATGGTTCTGCTGTTCTTCCTTTCCTTGCAGCTCTGGCATTCAAACAAAACCCAGGCGATGCTCTGCAGGGCTGCAGCCTTAACCCCTCTCACTCTGCTCCCAATGGGGCAAGCAAACAATATAGGGGGGGACACAGACCCTAATTGGGACCTTGGTGCTTCCCACCCCCATTTCTTCCCATCCCCAAACATCCCGACCCTATTTATCCCCTGGGTTGATAGAGGCTGACCCCCTTCTCTCTGCTCCATCCCACTCAGACCCACTTCCCCATCCCCAAAGGGTCCCACCTGTGTCCCACCCCATCCCCATCCCCATCCCCATCCCCATCCCCGTCCCCATGGGCCACCAGCCCTACTTACACCCCACAGGTGCCCTTCAGCAGGAAGAGAAGTGATGCCAATGGCCTTTGGATGGGAAGGAAGGCTGCAGCCCCCCCTTCCCCCCCTCCCAGGCATCAGCATTCAGATTAATGGGAAGGGAAAGTCCTGGTGGGTAAACAACCCCAAGACTTCCCAGTGGAGCTCAGCCAAGGATGGGATTATCCTGGATTAAACACCAGCCCCTCCGGCACCGGGCCTGGCTCTCACCACAGCCCTGCCATGTAGGAGCTGTATGGGATCTGTATGGGATCTGTATGGGATCTGTATGGGACCCATATGGGATCTGTATGGGATCTGTATGGGACCCGTATGGGATCTGTATGGGTTCTGTACGGGATCTGTACAGGATCTGCATGGGATCTGTATGGGATCTGTATGGGATCTGCATGGGATATGTATGGGATTTGTATGGGATTTGTATGGGATCTGTATGGGACCCGTATGGGACCCGCATGGGATCTATATGGGATCTATATGGGATCTATATGGGATCTTTATGGGATCTATATGGGATCTATATGGGATCTTTATGGGATCTATATGGGATCTATATGGGATCTGCATGGGAACTCTATGGGACCTGTATGGGATCTCTATGGGATCTGTATGGGATCTGTATGGGTTCTGTATGGGATCTGCATGGGATCTGTATGGGTTCTGTATGGGATCTGCATGTGATCTGTATGGGACCTGTATGGGATCTGCATGGGATCTGCATGGGATCTGTATGGGATCTGCATGGGAACTGTATGGGGCCCGTATGGGATCTGTATGGGATCTGTATGGGATCTGCATGGGATCTGTATGGGATCTGTATGGGATCTGTATGGGATCTGCATGGGATCTGTATGGGATCTGTATGGGATCTGTATGGGATCTGCATGGGATCTGTATGGGATCTGTATGGGATCTGTATGGGATCTGCATGGGATCTGTATGGGATCTGTATGGGATCTGTATGGGATCTGCATGGGATCTGTATGGGATCTGTATGGGATCTGTATGGGATCTGCATGGGACTAGAGCAGGACTGCATGGAATAGGGGCACAGCACACATTGAGAACACACAACCATCACTTTGTTGCTCCATTGCCCACCCTGCAGCCCAAACCTTCCCCCCCCCCCCCCCCTCCCCAAATAAACCCCCTCCAGGATTTTCCCTGCTCTCTCCTGCATTAATTCCCTGCAATTTCAGCCCCTGTTCTCTCTGCTTCTGATGGAGGTTTGGCAGCACTCAGGTGGATCCTGATGGGGGTCACGCTCTGCTGCTTCCATCCCCTGTAAGACGTGAGGATGGAGCTGATGGCTGCGGGTGGGGATGTCTGAAACAAGAAGCAAATCCCTTCCTCCCCAGTGCACACTCACTCCTGGACAGGGTTTGTATGTGAAACAGTGTGGGGTGATTATTCATCCACCTCCTTCCCCAGGCATTTTAATGGGGGGGGGGGGGTAAGCTCTGAGCTCCATCCTCGTCCCCCAAATGGGAGGGAGAGATGCTCTGCCCCACACCATGGAGTGCATATGGGGTATAATGAGAGAGTATGGGGTGTACTGAGGGGGGTTATGGGGGGATATGGGGTATAATGGGAGAGTATGGGGTGTACTGGGGGGATATGAAGTATAATGGAGAGTATGGGGTGTACTGGGGGAGTTGGGGGTATAATAGAGAGTATGGAGTGTACTGGGGGAGTTGGGGGTATAATAGAGAGTATGGGGTATACTGGGGGGGATATGGGGTGTAATGGAGAGTATGGGGTGTACTGGGGGGGTTTGGGGGGATATGGGGTATAATGAGAGAGTATGGGGTGTACTGGGTGGGGATATGGGGTATAATGGAGAGTATGGGGTGTACTGGGAGGGATTATGGGGGGATATGGGGTATAATGGAGAGTATGGGGTGTAGTGGGGGAGTTGGAGGTATAATGGAGAGTATGGGGTGTACTGGGGTGGGATATGGGGTATAATGGGGAATATGGGGTGTACTGGGAGGGGTTATGGGGGGATATGGGGTATAATGGAGAGTATGGGGTGTACTGGGGGGGTTTGAGGGGATATGGGGTATAATGGAGAGTATGAGGTGTACTGGGAGGGGTTATGGGGGGATATGGGGTATAATGGAGAGTATGGGGTGTAGTGGGGGAGTTGGAGGTATAATGGAGAGTATGGGGTGTACTGGGGGGGATTTGGGGGGATATGGGGTATAATGGATGGTATGGGGTGTACTGGGAGGGGGTCTGGGGGGATATGGGGTATAATGGAGAGTATGGGATGTACTGAGGAGGGATTATAGGGTGTCCTGAGGATACAGGTAGCAGCCACACAAAGCTTTGTGTCTTTGGGATGCTTTGGAATCAATCCCATATGTGCAGCCCTGGGGGACCAGGAGGGTTTGGGTCGGGTCCATCCGCACTGTGCCCCCCCAGGGGCTGATCCTTGTTAATCCCACACTGGCCCAGTGCCTGAGCTCAGCACCTTCCCACCGCCCCATCCCCACTGATTGGTGCTCGGTGCCTTCATAAGGGGCACAACAGAACCTGGGCTCATCCTGAGGCTGTGCTCACCACCTGAGCTCCGTGGGGACCATGAAGCTCTATGCAATGCTGCTGCTGGCAGGGCTGGCCTGCTGCCTGGCTGTGGGCTGTGAGTAGGGCAGCACCCCAATGGGGCAGGACGTCCCTTAGGGGATGTATGTCCCACCTGTGGGGTGGGCTGTCCCCATACTGGCACCCCACAGCCTGGGCTTGGTGACACTGTGTCTCTTCCATTTGCAGTGCCCGTCAATGAGACGCTGCATGTGGGGCATGGTAAGTGGGGGTCCCATTTGGGATCAGTGGGGTTTGGGGTTGGGATTTCATTAGGAACTCTATGAGCATCCCAATGAGACAGAGAACGCTTCTCTTGTGCTCTGTAAGTAGGTGAGTGATGCTCCTTCATCCCTCCCTGCCCTCTAAAACATGGGGTCTGAGCTCCCTGCAGCTCTAGGGATGGGGTTGGGGGTCGGGGGGGTTCCATGCAGGCACAGCTCACAGAGTGGGCATCTCCCAGACCCCCATTTCTCCCCATAGATCCGAAGGTGACTGTAAGAGCTGCTGAAGGAGCCCTGGTGGATGTGGCCGACGTGGTGGAAAGCCTCCTGCGCTCCCTTGGGGACACCCTGGCTGGGGCTGTCAGGCTGCTGATAGGGGGAAAGGCGAGTGAGAGGGGCAATGAGGTGGGAGGGTTTGGGGGACTGAGGGGCACCCACAGCCCCTCCTGGTTGGGTGGGACCCGTCTCACTTCTCTGCTTCTCTCTCCTAATAGAATAACAAGCAGCTGGCGTTGTGAGCACTGCCTTCCCCTAATGGGGACATATGGGGACATGGTGCTCTGTCTATGGGCTCTGCTCCATGCCCAGGTGCCACCAATGCCACCAGCTCTCCCTGCAGCTCTTGAACACGGCTCCAAATAAAGCCTTCAATAAAGCAAAGTGCTGATTGCTGCCTCTTCTGTCCCATTATCTCCCCCATTACCCATCCAAAGACCCAATTGTAGTGTTCGGTGGCTGAATCCCATGGATTCCTTGTGCTTTCATAGCAAAAAAAAACCCATATCTTGGCACTGTCACACAGAACCACGGGGCTGTAGGGGTTGGAAGGGACCTATGGAGGTTACCAAGTCCCATTGCTAAACCAGGTTCCCCATATCGGGTCTCATTGGTGGGCATCCACGTTGAGCATCTTGGTGCTCTCTGGGCAGCCCCTTCCATTGCTCCATCACTGCGACAGCAAAGTTTTCCTTGTGTTAGTATGGAATATTCCACTGTCCCATCTTCTGCCCCTTGTTCGACACCATAAAGAGCTCAACCCCCATTGACTCCCATGTGTGATGCTCCTACGATGCCCACCGACCCCTGTGCTCAATGCCTGCAGTCACTTTGGACACCCCCCACTGCTGCATCCCCCCAAACCTGCCCTATAGACAGACCCCAAACCCCCACCCACCTTCCCCATCACCCCGTGTGCTGGCTGCTCAGTCCATGATATCCTCCATCTCCATAACCCATCACTTGGGTGACATTATTAGGGATACCCAGAGGACACTACGGGTCACCTCTGTCCTTTACTGGGCTCTCCAGCCCCATAGCACTGCTGTGGGGTGACCCAGTGGGATCTGGGTGGTTTGAGACACATAGGAGGGCTTCCCCCATGCCTTGAGCTATGGGGTCAGGCTGCTATGGGTTTATAGGTTTATAGGGGACACTGGGGCTGTGCTGGTGATGGAGAGCACTCTCCAAGCACAGATTCTCCTTTGGGATCCTATGGGAGCATCCTTTGGTTGCCCAGGAGGGGACACAGGCCATGACCTTGGTGTTGTCACCTTCAAGCAGTGCCACAGCCTGCAGGTCCTGCACCCTTCCCTGTGCCTCTCAATGCAAATCAATGCAGCCTATTTGCTCACTGGGGGTCCTGACCCCCATAATTGAATGAGAGGAATTGGGATGCCCTACTAGGGAGGGGGGGGTTATGGATCCAGCCCTGGCTCAGACACTTTCCAGAGCCAATTTGGCCAATCCTTTGTGGTCCATCCCTGTGCCAGAACCCCTCCCCACCCGGATGCCCTCTGGGTTATTTCCCTTCCTGGATTTCCCCTCTCATTAACAGAGTTCAGTTAATTCCAGAGGGTTTTTCTCAGCCTTTTTGTGGTCTCACTCACCCACTCTATTGGCAAGACAGCTCTGGGGTCTCCCAGTGTTTCCATTCAGGGGGATACGACACCCTGGGGTGCCCTGGGTGCAAGGAGGGCTGGGGGTCTTTGAGGACATAGAGTGTCACAGGGTGGGATCTCCTCCTCCCTCCTCCTCCTCGGTGCCTCACCCCCCACCTTCTGCCCCCCACTTTGGGGCTGATTGGTCTCCCCTTCCCCCCTGCTCAGCCCCAGGGTTGGGACCACCCCTCCCTCAATGCTGCTGCTCCCATCACAGCACCACCAACCCCATCTCCTCCATCACTCCATGATCCCATCAGCCACCCACCCACCCATATGTAAAAGGGATTTGGGGGATGGGATGTGACATAGGTGACTGAAAAGCTTCTCTTGTGTTGGGTAAATCCACTCCGGGCTCCCACACCCAGCACTGCCCATCACAGGAAGGTGAGCACCATTCCTGCTTCATTTCCCATCTCTTCCCCTTCTGCTTGGGGTAGGAGCTCCATCTCCAAGCTTAACAGCAGCTGGCATTTCCCATCCAGAATAGAGCCCCATCCCTTCTCTCCTCCCCGCTTTCTCCACAGCCCAACCTTGCGTGGGGGGCTCAGGGTGTCAAATGTGCAACGCTGACACCCCTCGGTGCTGAAAACAGCCGGGGGATGCTGGATTGCCATGGAGATGAGGATGATGCTGGCAGCGCCGTGGGAGGATGCTGATCTATGCGGGAGTGGGGGAGAAGATTCTTGTCTTCATCTTGGAGTCGTGTGTTGTCCCAATGGAGCACAAGGAAAGTGCAGAGGGGTGGCCAGGAGGGGTCGGTCCAATGGTCCGATGGGTTGGTCCAACCAATGGTTGGTCCATTGGTCCAATGGTACCCTAAAAGCTGGGTATGAGAAGGGAAATGGGATGCTAGGAAAGCAAAGCTCAGCCTTCAGGTGTCCCTGATCTCCACCCCAATGATTTCTGGTGTCCCATACTAACAAACCAGCTCCCTGGTGTCCCAACCCAAACCTCAGTGCCTCCCAATATCCCTCCTGTGGATCCTATGGGAATCCTCCTGGACTTGCTGAGCTTTGCTTCATCTTTTAGATCATTAGATTTAGGGTTAGGAGGATGGACAAAAGGAGGTTGTCCACCAGCAGCCCAGCTCAAAGCCTTTTCTCCAGCAGTGTGGGGATGCCCTAAAATTGGGTGGTGGCAATGCTTGGCATCCCTTAGAGCAGATTCTTTGCTGATAAGCAGACTTGGGCTGACAGCAAACAACTTGAGCTGCCTTCTGTTCCCATCCTTGAACCACAGAACCATAGAATCATAGAACCATGGGATGGTTGGGTTGGAAGGGACCTCAGAGGTCACACAGCCATAAGGTTGGGTTGGAAGGGACCTTAAGGGTCACAGAGCCATGGGGTGGTNGCATGGGTTGGTTGGGTTGGAAGGGACCTCAGAGGTCACACAGCCATAAGGTTGGGTTGGAAGGGACCTTAAGGGTCACAGAGCCATGGGATGGTTGGGTTGGAAGGGTCCTTAAGGATCACAGAGCCATAAGGTTGGGTTGGAAGGGACCTTAAAGACCACACAACCATAGGATGGTTGGGTTGGAAGGGTCCTTAAGGATCACAGGGCCATGGGATGGGTTGGAAGGGTCCTTAAAGATCACAGGGCCATGGTTGGGTTGGAAGGGTCCTTAAAGACCACACAGCCATAAGATGGTTGGGTTGGAAGGGATCTTAAGGATCACAGGGCCATAGGATGATTGGGTTGGAAGGGTCCTTAAGGATCACAGGGCCATGGGATGGCTGGGTTGGAAGGGACTTTAAGAGTCAGAGCCAGAGGATGGCTGGGTTGGAAGTGACCTTAGGACCTTAAGGATCACACAGCCATAGGATGGTTGGGTTGCAAGGGACCTTAAAGATCACACAGCCATAGGATGATTGGGTTGGAAGGGACCTTAAGGATCACAGAGCCATGGGATGGTTGGGTTGGAAGGGATGACCCCCTTCCAACATCTGTGGGCATCTCAGAGCCCCCCAGCTGTGCTGTGCACCCACCCAGCAGCGCTCTGATGGCTCAGTCCTCCATCTGCACCAGCCAAATAAAGCACAGGGGGGTGGATAAATGTATGCAGTGATAACAGCAGCACCGCCAGCAGCAGCAGCAGCAGCAGCAGCAGCTCCCACCTCCAATGTGCCACCTCAGGTGAGAAAAGTCTCGTGTTTGGCTGCTGGGAGCTGCCATAGAGTGGGATGCCCTCGGGGAGATGGCACACAGCATTCTGCTTCTTGTTTGAGGTGGGTTATGGAGTCAGCAGGGATGGGTTTGCTCCCCTTGAAGGAGGCTGAGGCTGACAGAGAACTGGTGGTTGCATGAAGCATAGAGCAGTGTGGCTTTGTCCCCAAAGCATGGGGATGGGCATTAAAAAGGTGGCACTTTGGGCACCAAAGGACAGGGCAGGTGATGGGGATGAGGATGGGATGGGGATGAGAATGGGGATGGGGATGGGGTTGGGATGGGATGGGATGGGGATGGGGATGGTAGGATGCGGATGGGGATGAGGATTGGGGGATGGGATGGGGATGGATGGGATGGGGATGGGGATGGGGATGGGGATGAGGATGGGGATGGGATGAGGATGGGGATGGGATGAGGATGGGGAATGGGGATGGGGATGGGATGGGGATGGGATAGGGATGAGGATGGGGATGGGGATGAGGATGGGGATGGGGATGAGGATGAGTATGGGGATGGGGATGGGGATGGGGATGGGGCACCCACGGTGGTTGTACCCCATGACAGCAGGATGCTGAGCCCCCAGAGGTCCCCAAAGGACTGGGGAGGCTCTGGGGGTTATGGAGAGAGCCCTGCAGCCACCACGAGAGGGTGCACCTCCACCATTGAACCCCTCCATCTCTTACAGAGGGTCTGAATTCCACCCCAGCAAACCCAGCACGAGGCTCTGAGCCCTGTTGGAGTCCCATAACCTGGAGATACAGCAGCCCTGCTCTCTGTTGGGTATGGATCCAAACACGAGCACACCTCATTTACCCCCAGCCCATCTGAGGAGCACCAGGAGGGGCTGCAGCCCCCTCCAAGGCATCGTCTCTTGCTTCACTCTCTGCTGTTTCCAAGCCGAGCCAATTCAGGAGCCTGGAGCTGACCCAGCTGGCTGCGAGGATCTCAGTTAACTCAATTCACTGCTATTACTGTCACTCAGACCTAACGACCCGACTCCCGACTATCAGCCCTCTGAGGACCCGTTTCTAATTAATGCCCTCTCATAAACTAATGAATGGATTTGCTCGTAAATTCGTAAATCCACACTCCTTGCAAAGAGCAATCCCTTCTCTTTGGGGAGAACACGCTGTGAGGATGCTCACATCCAACCCCAGCCAACATCCCCCTTTCCTTTGCTCTCCAATAGCCTGGAAAATCCCTTGGCTGGGTCCTGGTGCCAGCATTGGGTCCCATCTCCCTTTCCCTAGGGCTGCTTTCCTCTGAGCTGCACAGGGCCGGATAATCTTCATGCCTGGCCGGGGTTTGGGTCAGGTCCAGCTGGACCGGGACCGTGGCTGTTCCTATGGGCTGTTATGGGGTTGTTTGGGAGGCAGCTGTGCCAGGAGGCTGCCAAGCGGGCAGGGAGCTCAGCCATGCCCGCAGCGCAACATCTGGGGCCCACCACGGTCAGCCAGGCAGCAGTGCCCTCATCTGTGCCAAGGAACACCCCTCCTCCCCCCCCTCTCCTCTTCTTCCTCTCCTCCTCTTCTTCCTCTTCTTCCTCTTCTTCCTCTTCTTCCTCTTCTTCCTCTTCTTCCTCTTCTTCCTCTTCTTCCTCTTCTTCCTCTTCTTCCTCTCCTCCTCATCCTCTTCTTCCTCTCTTCCTCTCTCTCACCTTCCTCTCCTCCTCCTCACCTTCTCCTCCTCCTCTTCTTCCCCTTCCCCTCCTCTTCCTCCTCTCCTATCCCCCCCCCTTCATCCTGCCCAAGGCAGGGAGGGGACTGAGAACAAACCTCCTCCATCCTCTGGGGATTTCTGGACAGGCTCTTAATGGGATGAATCCAATCCCAAGAGCCACGGGATCCTTTTATTCCCATTATGGCATCTGAAAGGCTCAGAAGTGGCCTTTGGGGTAGCCAGGAATTGGGGTTGAGTGTGAGATCCCAGCTTAACACTGAGGCTGTGTGCTGCCCCAGGCTCTGCTCCCACAGCCTGCCCTGAATCCTCTGCCCCAAGCTGCTCCCCAGCTTGAAGAGAACTCAGCCCCCAGCAGCTCCCAGTTCACACCAGATCCCTAATACTGGGATGGAGAGCCCCCCACTATGGGACACGGACACCCAGCGGGCTGCTGAGTTTTCCTACCAGCAGATGTCAGCTCCCGCTCGGGGATGCGCATCCAGCTCACAGCCGGCTTCGCAGTGCGTACCATGGGGGTCCCTTTCCCAACATCGACCCCCAAGTTGGGCATTGATGCTCTAAACTCACAGCCGTGCTCGCAGCCCCCTCCTGCTGCACGGGGATGCGATGGTGACTGTGAGCTTTGCAGTATCGAAACACTGGGGGTCATGGAAGAGGAATGATGAGGGGTGAGCTCCATGCACTGAGCATCCAGGGGGAGTTTTGGACACAGGAAGACGAGCAAATTGGGGGCGATGGAGCCTGAGCTGTGCCCCCCAACCCAAGTGCAAAGGAGAAGGGGATGGAGGCAGCTCCTACGAGCAGATGTCGGAGCTCCCGGCCCCGCAGAACGGATGGACTTTGGAGATGCATTGAGATGCAAAGCAGGCTGGCACGGGGCTGGGATGAGCACCGATAGCTCCCCATAGCACCCACACTCCGGGGATCCCACTGCGGGGATGGGGCGCTGCTCTCCCTTACACTCAATGGGGACCACTCACCGCCCCCTATTGCGCTGCTCCAAACAGGGACAGCCCCCACTTGGGGACGCCCCCAACCCCTCTATAGGGGCCTCAGTGACTCGGGATGATGCCCGACATCCCTGCCAGCTCTATGGGGCCGCGGGCGACTGGGAGCGAAGCTGGGATTTCCCAGCTGTGCCATCAGGAGTTGCCATGAAGGCGGCCAAGAGAGGAGAGAGCCAGAGCGTGTGCTGGCCCTGAGCCCCGTGTGCTGCACAGGGGGTCGCTCCCCGGGGACAGCAGCGCTGGGTGCTGAGCCCATCTGTGCCTTCAGACCCCATCTGGCCCCTCGGGCAGCGTCCCAGCCCCTCCTGGCAGCCCTATGGGGGGTTGTTTGGTGCATAGTGGGGGAAACTGAGGCAGAGAGCCACCAGAAAGGGCTCAGCAGCCCTCAGCAAAGGGGGTTGTGTGAGCGCAAGTGTGGGGCTCTTATCTTCACATTGGGTGGGAGGAGCTCCTGAGATGAGCATCCCTGACATGGGAACATGGCAAAGGACACACAGACGGTCCCTTCTCGCTGCCATCTCACTGTGACACCCCCCAGACCCACATTGGGACTGGAGACACCCCCATAACCGAGCCCCTTGGGGGACCCCTTTTGTCACACAGCTCATCCCCCCCCATCCCATCCCTGCTCCCACCATCGCTCAATGTGACAAACACGGGTCAGTGAGCGCCGGCCGGGGCTTTCCCCCCTTTACCAAAGCCCAGCCGGGCCCCCCAGCCCTGATTTCACTTTAATTGCATTCCCCAATGTCATGCAAATCAGGCTGCCTCGGCGCAGCTGTCAGGATTAAATTAGACCCCGTTAATACGCGGTAATTGCGTTTCCTTACTGGCCCAGGAATTCCAGGCCGGGTTGTGGGCAGCGGGGCCGGGGCAGCCGTGTGCTTTCACAATATTTACTCTGGCAATTACTTTCCCCTTCCAGGCCACGGCCCTACAGAAAGAATCACATTATGGGATGGGGAGAGAAGGGCCGGGATCGAGGCTGGCCCGTGGGTTGGGCATAGAGGGGGGTTTGTCCTCTCCTTTACTCCATGTGCTCTGTGCTGGATCCCAATGCTGGACCCTGGTCCTTCTCATTGTGCAGCTCTGTGTGCCCCCATATCCCCCAACCCCACAAATAGGATCCTGTGGGGCTGTGGTTTCATCTATGGGATCATAGAGAGGGGTGGGGGGCATCTGTGGGGGGAGGCGTCCTGAGAAAGGGATGGGGTCAGGGGATGGTATTGGGGTGGGGGATGTCTCCAGTGTCACCAATAGATGGGGTGACATCGATATGGACCTGCTGCCTCCATCCACTCCAGGTGTCATCCAGGGTGGGGGTATCTGTTCCTGTTGGGCCAAAGCAGAGGGAAACTGAGGCACAGGGATGGGGGTGGGATGTGCAAAGTGGTGGGGACACAGTATGAGACACTGATGCCTGAGGAATGGAGATGTGGGGATGGACATTGGGTGATGGTGGGGGGGATGGGAAGGGTGGGGAGGCACTTGGGGCAGGGGGAGGCATTTGGGGGGGGGACACCTATAGGGGAGGGGCAGGAGGTGGGGTGATGTGAGGACACATGGGGTGAGGAGGAGAGGGGGGAGATAATGGGGTGAATGGAAGGATGGAGGATGTATGGGAGGGATGGAAGACACCTTTGGGGGGGGGTTGGAGGGTGCTACGAGGGGATGGGTGGGCACAATGGGTGCAAGGGGAACATGGAAGGTTATGGGGCTCTGAGGGAGGACAGCTGGGCATAGGTTGGCTGCAGGCAGCCCCAGCATCACTGCAGGGGGCGTATCAATGGGAACACCCAGCAGAGCATCACTCGCTGGGGATACGAGGGTCTCCCTTCCCATCGCAGCCCCCCCCACCCTCCATACATCGAATCCCATCCCAGCTCCCCGTGGGCTCCCTTCCAACCGAGCGGGAAGGGGAACATCTTGCACGAGCAATCCCGAAGGAGAGGGGGGGGGGGTTGTGTTGGTTTGGGGGGGGGGGGCTCCGAGCTGCCGTAACCCGAACAGATGCAAAGCCCCCTTACAATGGGATTAACGTACGGCACGTGGACGGCCCCGGAGCGGCGCTGAAAGGCAACAGACAAAGCGCCCTGCTCGTATCCGGGGGTCAGCAGAGCTCCCAAGCGTTTTAGAGGGGGGGGGGACACGGACACACCGTTATCCCTATGCGTGGGGATGCGGCCGTGTCCCCCCGGCGTGGTCCCATGTCCCCTTTGTGCATCCGAACCTGTTGGAGCCATCTGTCAGGGAGGGGACGGGGTGGCAACAGGCAGATTTATTGGCTGCAATCTGTTCCTTTCCCCCCCTCCCCACCTCAAAGCTCTGCCCGGCCCGGCCCGGCTCTGGGAAGTAAGCCATGAAGCCACTAATGAATTAATTAGTATTCCCTGTAATCCCAGGCTGCCAAAGATGTGATTGTGAGTGTTCTAAATGAATGGGAAGGTGGTGTGTGCAGGGAGAGCCCCACGCAGGGATGGTCAGTAGGGGTGGGGGTGAGATGGGATGGGGATGGAGATGGGATGGAATAGGATGGGATGGGAAGGGGATGGAGATGGGATAGGATGGAATAGGATGGGATGGAATAGGATGGGATGGGGTAGGGATGGAGATGGGGATGGGATAGGGATGGAGATGGGGGTGGAGATGGGATAGGATGGAATAGGATGGGATGGGGAAGGGATGGGAAAGGGATGGAGATGGGGTAGAATGGGATGAAGGTGGGATAGGATGGAATAGGATGGGACGGGGAAGGGATGGGAAGGGGATGGAGATGGGGTAGAATGGGATGAAGGTGGGATAGGATGGAATAGGATGGGATGGGGATGGAGATGGGGGTGAAGATGGGATAGGATGGAATAGTGTGGGATGGGGTAGGGATGGGATAGGGATGGAGTTGGGATAGGATGGGATGAAGGTGGGATAGGATGGAATGAAAATGGGATAGGATGGAATGGGGATGGAGATGGGATAGGATGGAATAGGATGAGGTGGGGAAGGGATGGGGGTACAGATGGAGATGGGGATGGAGATGGGATGGGATGGAATAGGATGAGGTGGGGAAGGGATGGGATAGGGATGGAGATGGGATAGGATGGAATAGGATGGGGAAGAGATGGGGATGGAGATGGGATGGGATAGGATGGAATAGGATGAGGTTGGGAAGGGATGGGATAGGGATGGAGATGGGGTAGGATGGGATGAAGGTGGGATAGGATGGAATAGGATGGGATGGGGATGGAGATGGGGGTGAAGATGGGATAGGATGGAATAGTGTGGGATGGGGTAGGGATGGGATAGGGATGGAGTTGGGATAGGATGGGATGAAGGTGGGATAGGATGGAATGAAAATGGGATAGGATGGAATGGGGATGGAGATGGGATAGGATGGAATAGGATGAGGTGGGGAAGGGATGGGGGTACAGATGGAGATGGGGATGGAATAGGATGGGACAGGAATAGGATGGGGAAGGAATAGGGATGGGGACAGGAATAGGATGGGACAGGAATAGGATGGGGAAGGAATAGGATGGGACAGGGATGGAGATGGGATGGGATGGAATAGGATGGGGAAGGGATGGGGATGGAGATGGGATGGGATAGGATGGAATAGGATGAGGTTGGGAAGGGATGGGATAGGGATGGAGATGGGATAGGATGGGATGAAGGTGGGATGGGAAGGAATAGGATGGGACAGGAATAGGATGGGACAGGAATAGGATGGGGATGGAGATGGAATAGGATGGAATAGGATGGAATGAGGAAGAACTGGGATAGGGATGGAGATGGGATAGGATGGGATGAAGGTGGGATAGGATGGAATGAAAATGAGATAGGATGGAATAGGATGAGATGGGGAAGGAATGGGATAGGGATGGGGATGAGATGGGATAGGATGGATGGGGAATGGGATGGGATGGTGGACATGGGAATAGGGGGTGGATTTGGGGTGCAGTTCCTCCTTTCACCCCCATGCTCCCAGGGTTGCAGGGGCTCAGCCCCTTACCTGGGTGTCCACATCCCCTCCGGGCAGAGAAGCTGAGTGATAGGTTCAGCAGTCAGGGGATGGATAAGGAAACCAATAGCTGTGTGGTTTGTACTGGGGAGCACTGGGAGAGAGAGGGAAACTGATGCTGGGGAAGGCAGCGTCTGTCCCAGGTAGACCAGGAGCAGAGACTGGGGCCAGCCCTGCCCTGCTCTATGAAGGGCTCCCCGTCCATCTCCTCCTTAATTAATCTATTCTACTTATTCTCCATTGCCCCCTCCCACTGCCCAGAGCCAGACCTGGAGGCAGGAGCCCTGGGCCCCTTCTCTTGTCTGACAGCAGTGAGCTCAGACGGGCCCCTTCTGGCCACACCAGCAATTAATTACTCCCCTTTGCACTCTCATTACAGCCAGGAGGGAGACGCAGCCACCGTGCCCATCCCGAGCTCCTGTGTCAGAGCCAGCAGCACCCAGGGCTGTGCTATGTTGGATGGGGACCTCTCCATGGGGAGAGGACTGTCCTGGTGCTGGGAAACTGGGAATGATGTCCAGTGGTGCCCATCCAGGGGTACCCATAGTGGGATACGAATCCAGGGGTGCCCATCCAGGGGTACCCATAGTGGGGTATCCATAGTGGGGTACCCATCCGGGGGTACCCATAGGGGGGTGCCCATCCAGGGGTACCCATAGTGGGGTATCCATAGTGGGGTACCCATCCAGGGGTACCCATAGTAGGGTACCCATAGTGGGGTACCCATCCGGGGGTACCCATAATGGGGTGCCCATCCAGGGGTACCCATAGTAGGGTACCCATAGTGGGATACCCATCCAGGGGTACTCATCCCAGGGTGCCAATCTGGGGGTGCCCATCTCACAGTGCCCATTTGGTGTTCATCTGATGCTGTTCATCTCGGGGTACCCATCAAAGAGGGCGCTGATCTGGGGGTGTTCATCTGGGGATATTCACCCCACGGAGGTGCCCATTTGGGGTCACTCATCCAAAGGAGCTCATCCAGTGGGTGCTCATCTGAGGATGCTCACCCTGGGGTACCCACCTGGAGGTGCCCATCTATGGCTTCTAATCGAGGGGTACTGATCCGGGGGTACCCAGCCGGGGGTGCCCATATGGGGGTGCCCATCTTGGGGTGCTTACCCTGTTGTTCCCACCTGGAGGTGCCCACTCAGTGATGCCCATCCTGAGAAACCCACCCCCATCTCCATCATCCACAATGATGCTCACCATGTGCACCCACCCCGGGGGTCGATCGGGGTCCCCACTCCGGATCACCCACCACCCGTGTTTTGCCGTCGGGGCCCCGTGGGGCAGCGGGAGGAGCCGGGATCGGTCACCTCCCCCCCGGAGGAGGAGTCACGGGGGAACGGAGGCATTGCAGGAGCCGTGGGCAGCGCGGAGCTCTCAAAACCGTCCCGACAGCGAAGCTGAGCGCTGCCGGTATCGCTCCCCGGTGCCGTCCCCGGTGCCGTCCGCACCCCCGGGGCTGCAGCCACTATGAGAGAGTGACAGCGGGGGATCGCTCCGGTGCCCAGGTAAGGGCGGACCGGGACCTCCAGGGATGCCACGACCCCTCAGATGGGGCTCCACGCCCGGCTCCGTGCACCCCCGACGGCGGGACACCGGGGGGGTTTAGTGCCATCGGTCCGAAGGCAGCACCGGGGGGGTGCGCTGCCCCAGCTGAGGTCCTGGAGACGGAATGGGACCCCCGCAGGGTTTTACCTGGACCGGACCGGGCTCTCCCATCACGTCGAGGCTGAGCCGATGCTCGGGCTGGAGGTGATGGGGGTGATGGAGGTGATGGGGGTGATGGGGGTGATGGGGGTGATAGGAGGGTGATGGGGGTGATGGGAGGTGATGGGGGTGATGGAGGTGATGGAGATGATGGGGGTGATGGGGGTGATGGAGGTGATGGAGGTGAGGGAGGTGATGGAGGTGATGGAGATGATGGGGGTGATGGAGGTGATGGAGGTGATGGAGGTGAGGGAGGTGATGGAGGTGATGTGGACATACCCCAGCCGACAGCTTTTGATCCTCAGCTCTTGGAGACAGCCAGTGCCCAATGTAGGGAGCTGGGGAGGTGGGGGTCCCGGTGCCTTCCCCTAACTAACCCTTCTTGACTCAGCCTGGTCCCACAAACTCTCCCCATCCCCAGTGCTGCATCCTGAGGCCAGGCTGAATGTAATGGATGCAAACACCCCCAGCTCCCCCTCACCTTTCCAGGGGTGCAGGGATGTCCTTGAGCAGATTTCCCTCTATCGAAATCCATTGCATCTCCTCTTCTCTGTCCCTGTTTGGCTGAGGAGGGGGCTGACACCAAGAGTAGGATTGGGGCTGCAGGAGCTCCTGGGTCCAGGTCTGTGACAGCAGCGTTCCTATAGCCATCCCATGGCCATACTGGGGCTGAAGGCTGGTCCTAGTTGGGGTCGGGGTCTTCAGTTCATGGGCTGTGCAGCTCTTTGTCCTGAAGGAAGGGCTGGAATCTGATTCCTGGTCCTGTAGGAACAGAATAGGAGTGGAACTCTCTTGTTTTGGGGTGCCTGGGGATACAATGAGGGAGCAAGGAGCACACAGGAGAGCTGAGACATTGCAAGTTGGGAACTGAGTTCTAGTTTGAACAGATTTGCTCCTGCAATCATAGAATCACCAAGGTTGGAAAAGACCTAAAAGATCATCCAGTCCAACCTTTCACCTATTCCTAATAGCTCCCATGGGTTCCTTCTGCTGGTTGGTTCAGATAATGCGGGATGGAGACATCCAAAACCAAAGGTATCCCAACAAAACGGGCTGGAGAGGTTCCCATTCCATGATGGCCTCCCAGTTCTCCTTCTATTGATAAACTGGGAAGCAACTGGGGCTCACAGCCCCAATGCTTTGCTGATGATCCCACCAGGATGCATGGAGGACCAAGTCCAGCCCATCCAGGTGTTCCATCATCACCTCCCCTCACCAGATCTCAAAGCATCTGATGCTCTCCTCCTGTTATACCTAATAGAAGCCACACGGTCCTCCTGGGCTACGGTGGATGCATTGAACACCCTAATCCAGCCCACCGTCCCCATCTTGCATATTAAAAGTAGGATTTTCCGCGTGGGGTGGATGGGGTGGTGGACCCAGGGTTTGGGCAGCACACTTTCAGCAAAGCTGCTTAGATGTTAAGCTTTATTAAATGAGTCGGGCACGGTGACAGGATCCGTGGGGCTGATGGACATGAAACCACGGCTGCTTTGTGCTCTTAAGGCAGAGGTAAAGGATAGGCTGATAAAACATGCTCAGGTTGGAGGAGATAAGGAGGTCAGAGCCAAACTCTTGGCTGAGAATAACCCAAAATAACAGAAAATAAGCTCAGAGAAGTTGAATTCCTCTAAAAAAATAAAGCTCTTAGGAAAAGTCTTCCTTGGCTCCTGGTGCTGTGTGTTGGATGGGAGATGGAGAGCTGATCACTGCCCCTTTCATGTTGTCCAAAACTCAACCTTTTAGGGTAAATCAGACTCGGGCTGCTGCATGCCCCATACTGCAACAAGGAGCTTATCATAAAACCCATTGGAGGTTATTGTAGGGACAGGTGCTGTAGGTGGACAGAAGGGGTGCCCCTTTGGGGGGGGGATGACTTGATTTCCTTATGGTCTCAGTGTTCCTGCTGGATTTGGTTGACATCTCCTGTTTTCTCCCCCCCTCCTCATTGCAGAGCTGAGGGATGACGAAGACTTACACCAAACCCAAGGAGATGGCAGAGCTGGTGGGCACCCAGAGCTGGATGGATGAAGCTCTGAGCTCCAAGGATGAGCTGAAGGCAGAGAACGGCAGGCAAGGAACTTTTGGGTTGGTGCCGGGCTTGAACGAAGAGCACGACAGCATCGAGGAGGAAGAGGAGGAAGAGGATGATGGGGAGAAGCCGAAGAGAAGAGGACCAAAGAAGAAGAAGATGACCAAGGCCAGGTTGGAGAGGTTCAGGGCTCGGAGGGTGAAAGCCAACGCTCGTGAGCGCACAAGGATGCATGGACTGAACGATGCCCTGGATAACCTGAGGAGGGTGATGCCCTGTTATTCCAAAACCCAGAAGCTGTCCAAGATTGAGACGTTGAGGTTGGCAAGGAATTACATCTGGGCTCTGTCCGAGGTGCTCGAAACGGGGCAGACTCCAGAAGGGAAGAGCTTCGTGGAGATGCTCTGCAAAGGTTTATCCCAACCCACCAGTAACTTGGTGGCCGGCTGCCTGCAGCTGGGACCGCAGACCTTATTCCTGGATAAGCATGAGGAGAAGACCCCGGGGTGTGAGTCGGCCATTTCCAGCCACTCCTTCACCTACCAGTCCCCAGGGCTGCCCAGCCCCCCCTATGGCTCAATGGAAACCCACCTGCTGCACCTAAAGCCCCCCGCCTTCAAGAGCCTGGTGGATGCTTCTTTTGGGAACCCCCCCGACTGCACCACTCCCCCATACGAGGGTCCCCTCACGCCGCCCCTGAGCATCAGTGGGAACTTCTCCTTGAAGCAGGATGGCTCTCCAGACCTGGATAAACCCTACGCCTTTATGGCTCACTACCCTTCAGTCAGCCTGGCTGGTGCACATGGACATCCCACCCACTTCCAAAACGCAGTGCCCCGCTATGAGATCCCCATAGACATGAGCTATGAGTCCTACCCTCACCACGTGGCTGGGCCTCAACTCAATGCCATCTTCAACGAGTAGCAAAGCAGGGTCGGATCCAGACTCTTGGTGCAGTGATGGGCCACGTTGAGGAGCTCTTTTATGAATGGAGCTCAATGGGAGCGAGGAAATCACTGCTGTGGGGCAGTGTGGTGGACTCCTGAGCCCCATGGGATATCCCCGTGGTCCTCCTGTCCCCTCCCACTCGTGTCACCGTGCTGCTTTTCAGAGCCATCCCCAGGAGCCATGTAAACCCTTCCTGAGAGCCACTGCACTGCGGAGTCCCACACCTCCATTGAGCATCACACCTTTCCATGGGGGGATGTGGGCTTCGAAGCAGAACCAGCTCTAAGGAGTGACTGTGTATGTGGGTCTTCTCCATGAGCTGAACCCATTTGGGGTGGAGGAGCCTGAGGGTTGTATCCCCCCATCCCCATCCCCATCCACCAGGGATGCTCATGGAGGAGCCTTTGCCCCACAGCGTTTCCCACCTTTGCTCCATGGGATCCTGCCCCACGTCTCTGGTTTGCCACACCATCCTGACTCACCTTGGGGCAGAGGGATGCTGTGAGTGATGTGTCCTGCTCCAGGTGGGCTCCAACCCGTGTCCCTTCCCTTCACCCCAATGATGCCGTGCTTCCCCAATGGGCTCCCAGGACCACCTGCCAGAACCCAAAGGGATTTTTCCCCCATGATGCTTCCCATCCAACAGAGAACCCCATTACTGTGAACCAGCCAGGCTCACACCTTCCTCAGCTCCATCCCAACCTCGGGGACCAACAGAGGTAGACCCAAACTCTTGGGGCAGAGAGATCAGCCACAGTGTGGGTCCCTTTCTATAAGAGATGTAACCAGAGTGATGGCGTTCCTTCTATGGGGCCAGGTGGGAAACTGCTGAGCATCACTGTAGGACTCCATCCTCCTCCTGAGCATCGCTGTAGGACTCCATCCTCCTCCTGAGCATCACTGTAGGACTCCATCCTCCTCCAGAGCATCATTGTAGGACTCCATCCTCCTTCAGAGCATCATTGTAGGACTCCATCCTCCTCCACTGTAGGACTCCATCCCCCTCCTGAGCCCTACTCCTCACTCCTGATCCCTTGGTTGGGATTGTGGGTGCACGGATGTGATGCCTTCATGGATGTCCATACCCAGGCTGAGCCCTGACCCTTGCTGTACCCGAAGACATCCAGCCCAAAGAAGTTCATCTTCTTCTTCCCCTGTTTTATTTATTATTTACTCGGGGTGCTGATGCTGCCTAACTTATTTCCTTACCCCCGTTCCTCCTTTCCCATCCCCATGCATTGCTGGGGGGTTCTCATCACGTTTTCCACCACTCCGGGATTATTTATTAGCCGTTATTTATTTAATTTATTTCCCCCTCCATACCCCGATGATCCATTTTCCATTGAGTAACCCCAGCCCTCAACCCCAGGGTAACCCATCATCGTGGTGAGCTCCGTATTTAACACTGATACTTCTCATCCTTCGGATGGTGCCCGTCAGCTCCCAGCTCATCCCTGCGTATTTCTATGAGCAATAACTTGGAAGGCTATGCAATAATTTGTGGTTTTTTTCACCCAAATCCAAGCAACTGCACCAGCAAATCCCATTGGCCTGGTGAGCCCAGCTGGGCAAAACCTTGCCATCATACAGAGCTGTTCTGTATCGAGGTGGGAATTTGGATGTCCCTTCCCACCAACCAACCCCCCCCTACCCTTCCTCAGCCCCCCCAGATCCCTTTTGTACGGAGAGCAAATGTTTATCCTTTTGTAAAGAAAGCAGAATTGGGGTTTTTAGCTCATATAATAAAGTTGTGGTCTTGTTTGAAGCAATGTCACCCTGGGGATGTCCTTCTACTTGTTAACGTGGTGATGGGGGGGAACGATGGGAGGTGTGACCCCAAAGGGGAAGTGTTGGGGTTAGTAGGGGGTGGGCTGGGGTCGGGGTGAACCCAAGAGGGTCCCCAAGTGGGGGTAGAAGGGGGGGTTGAGGGGCTCTGGGTGAACCTAGGAGGGTCCCCATGGTGATGGAGTGGGGATGGAGGGGTGAGGATGGTGGTATCTGACCCCTGTCTCTTTGCACAGGTCCTTTTGCACACTCCCATGCAGATCTACACGCACTCACTCATCAGCTCAAGCAGAGCAACGTGCAAAGGTGCACACACAGGTGTGCATGCACGAGTGTCCCACCTCCCCCCATCCACACTCAGTGTGTGCATTGCACTGCTGCTCAGCATATTGCTCCTGCACCCGTGCCCCACAGCTGTCCCCAAAACCATGGGGACCTCTCCTCCCTCCACCCCCCAATGTGGGGCTGTGCCACGTGTCCCCACGCAGCTCTGGGCCTCCCTGTCCCCCCCAGCCCCACGCCGGCTGCTGCATTGAACCCAATGGGATCCACTGAGTGTCACATCCCTGCAAGCTGTGCACGGTGAGGGGCTCTCTGGGGGGGGGGGGGGGGCTGCAGCTGCAGCCTCTTTGCAAAGGGATTGGGGATGTGCAATGGGGGATCTCCTATGCCCCCAACTCAGAGGGGGACATGGGTGGGTGAGGGGTGCATGGCTGGGATGGAGCAACGCACACGTGTGTGCAAAGACCCAGTAACCTTCCTTACCCATGCTCCTGGGTCATGTACATGCATGCACACACCTATACACGTGCATGCACACACCTATACACATGCAATCCTATGTAACAACTCCCCCTGGATATACAGCAGGGACCCCCTTTGGGTGCTCCTTTGGGTATTCCCAGAGGGTCCCAACCCCAAACCACCCCCTCTTCCCCCTATGGGGTGGCTGTATAATTGCTAAGCCCCTGTAAAACCCAGCTTTAAAAGCTGTAATTCTGATATTGTTTGTAATCTGATAACGCCGTGGAGCCACTGAGCTCCTAATGTGGCCAGCTTGGGAAACCACGAGGATTTTCCCACTAAGCTGAAATATCAGGCTGCTGGTTCTCGAGTTAATCGTCTTTTCCACCCCCCTTTTGGGGTTGGGTTGGGGGGGGGACACAGAAGATTTTGGCAGCTTGCTTTTCTTGCTGGTCAATGTGGTCCTATGGGTGAGGAGCTGTGCGTGGTCCCCATAGGGACACAGTGTTGGCATTGAGGATGGCACACAGGGATGTGGGGTGTGTTGGGATATCCGCTCAGCGTGGCCATCAATTGGGTTTAAATAGGGTTAAAATGGGGTGGTTGAAAAGCTGGGACCATGATACAAAGCACCCAACCCATCCCTGCAGCTCTCAGAGAGCATCTCTTCCTGCCACGGTGCTGGAGGTGGCCCCATGTTGGGGTAGATCCCCCTTTGCTCCAGGATCTGAGATGCAGATGTGACCCCAAATGGTGGAGGATGCCCATAAACCCAAAGGAGATGAAGGCAGAAGGTTTTGGGATCAGATCACCCCACAGCAACCGCATTCCCATTCATCTGAGGGCAGCTCTCCCCAACCCCACACACCTCCCTCCATACCCTATTAGGGTCTAGGAGACTGGGGAAGATCCAGCCCCCCTCCCCACATCCCCACAGCCCCACAGAGCCGGGCTGGGCCCCCCATCCCACAGCTCAGGGTGGGGAATTCACCTAAATCCCACTGCTGGCTCCATGAAGCCCCTAAGCTCCGCGCTGCGCTCCAGATCAGCCGTGCTTCAATCTGTTTGCAAAGCTGTACAGAGTGTTTACGCAGCAGGGCCGGGGCCAAGGGATTAGGGCCGGCGTTCCCCCAGCATCTGCTCCATCCATCCTGCATCTGGAGTGTCCCACATCCACAGAGCATCCCATATCTATCAATAAGAGCATCCCATATCTACAGAGCATCCCATATCTACAAGGTATCCCACATCTACAGAGCATCCCACATCCACAGAGCATCCCATATCAATAAGAGCATCCCATATCTATGGAGCATCCCATATCTACAGAGCATCCCATATCAATAAGAGCATCCCATATCAACAGAGCATCCCATATCTACAGAGCATCCCACATCAATAAGAGCATCCCATATCTATGGAGCATCCCATATCAATAAGAGCATCCCATATCTATGGAGCATCCCANGAGCATCCCATATCAATAAGAGCATCCCATAACTATGGAGCATCCCATATCTACAGAGCACCCCATATCAATAAGAGCATCCCATATCTACAGAGCATCCCATATCTACAAGTCATCCCATATCTACAGAGCATCCCATATCTACAAGGCATCCCATATCCACAGAGCATCCCAAATCCGCAGAGCATCCCATATCTACAGAGCATCCCATATCTACAGAGCATCCCATATCAATAAGAGCATCCCATATCTACAGAGCATCCCATATCAACAGGGCACCCCATATCAACAGAGCATCCTATATCAATAAGAGCATCCCATATCTACAAGGCATCCCACATCCACAGAGCATCCCATATCTACAGGGCATCCCATATCAATGGAGCATCCCATATCAATAAGAGAATCCCATATCAATAAGAGCATCCCATATCAATAAGAGCATCCCATATCAACAAGGCATCCCATATCTATGGAGCATCCCACATCTACAGAGCATCCCATATCAACAGAGCATCCCATATTTACAGAGCATCCCATATCAACAGGGCATCCCATATCTATGGAGCATCCCATATCTACAGAGCATCCCATATCTAAAGAGCATCCCATATCAATAAGAGCATCCCATATCTACAGAGCATCCCATATCAATAAGAGCATCCCATATCTACAGATCATCCCATATCTACAGAGCATCCCATATCAACAGAGCACCCCATATCAACAAGGCATCCCATATCTCCAGAACATCCCACATCTCTTGAACTTTCAGCATCTCTGGAGCATCCTCCATCTCTGGAGGACCCCATTCCTCTGCAGCATCCCATAATCTATCACTAGAACACCCCACATCCTGAGGCCAACCCACTTCCCATGGCCGTCCCCCATCTGGAGCATCCCATATATCCAAAACATTCAACATCTATGGAGCATCCCATGGCTCCAAATCATCCCGTATCTCCGTAGCATCCCTCATACAAAGAACACCCCACATCCCAACACCATCCCATCTCAGCCACCATTCCCAGCCCCATTGATAATGGGGAACACACTGCTAACAGGACCCAGAGAGCTCTAAAGATGCCATGAATCCACCTGGCACCCCAGGGTACATCCCTACCCTGCCCTTGGTGGGGCTGTCTGACCTTGGGGTGCTCCACGATGGGTGTGTAGGGTGAGGAGGGTCCAACCCCCCCCTCCCACCTTAATATGGGGCACTCAGGTCTCACTCTTGGACACCTTATGGGTGCCACCAGCTCTGTGCTCCCCATAGAACAGCATAGGGATGGGGCAGCTCCAGCCCTGGCACACACACATACACACACACATACATCCCTTTTTCCCCCTCTTTTTATTTCCAACCATCCTATTATAATACAAGTTCAGGAACCTCCCTGCTTAATCCCCACCAGATAAACTAACAAGCGGAGAGATTGGGAGTTATTGACCAAGTCTTGCTGCTCGGCTGAGATTAGAGCTCTGCTTAATCTTGTAGCAGGGCGGCTTGGGGATGGTTTAATCAGAATTTGAACAGGAATAATCCCGTCTTTAAACTCGTCCCCATCCCAATCCCCCCCCACCCCCCCCAGGTCACAATTAGGGGGTGGCTCTCCTATGAAGAGCCCCCAAGGGGGGAGTGGGGTGGGAATGGGGGGTGATTTCCAGGCTTGTGGGATCCCATAGGGATGGGGGTGATTTCCAGGCTTGTGGGATCCCATAGGGATGCAGGGAGTTGAGATGGAGCTGAAAGGTTTTGCACTCACACCTGGGTGCATCCATCCCCCATCCAGATGGGGAAACTGAGGCACTGAGCTTCAATGTAAGAGGGAGCAAAGAGCTGAGCTCGGGGGGGGGCTCATCCAGGCAATGGGGCTGTGAAGAACCCACCAAAGGACCCCCAAATCCAAGAGGAAATAGAAAGCAACCCCCAAAGCTGCGTGCATCCATAGGGCCAGCAGTGCGTTTTGCTCCCCAAACCCAACCTGGTGCTGCTCCCTTCACCCCTCCGTGCCTCAGTTTCCCCTTCCCCACCCCCTCACCCACCTCCCCGGGGGGAAACGGAGATCACTGCAGCCTCTGCGGCCGCTTTTGTGCCACCGCTGTCCCTTTCAAGGAGCACAAAGACGGGACCCGGCGGCACAGATGGACCCTTTCAGAGGGGGAGAGCTCTCCTTTCTCCGTCTGCCACCGGGCTCTGCCTTCGTCGCAATCCCTCCCCCCCCCCGACCCCCTTTAATTTCGAATCCCCGCGCCACCTACATTCATAAGCGTCATTAACAACCCCTCGCATCGGATTGATATCAGCACGGCGCTGACGGCCCGCCGGCCTCAGCGGGGAACAGTTGGCTGCTCCGCATCCCCGCGGGGTGTCCCTCCTATCATTGGGGGGGGGTTACATGGGGAGAGGTGAGTGGGGACACAGCCCCGGCCGTTGTTGGCCCTGCGTGGTTCTGCAACGGCTGCAGGCAGCTGTGGGTCAATAGGCAATGGGAGCGTCACCCCCAGTAGATGGGCCTGACCCCACAGCCACGGGCTGCTCTGTGATGGGAGGGGGGGGGGTTTACTAGGGGGGGGGGGGGGTGCAGAGGGGGTGAAGGGGATGATGTGGGGGATGTAGTGGGGATGGTAAGGGGTGTAAGGGGGGATGCCATGGGGGATGTAGGAGGATGTAGATGGCGGTGTAGGGGGATGCAGGAAAGATGTTACGGGGGAATGTAGGCGGGGATGCAGGTGGGTGTAGGGGAGAATGTAAGGGGGATGCAGGAGGGATGTAAGGGGGAATGCAGTTAGGGACGCAGGTGGGGATGCATGGGGGGATATAGGAGGGATGTAAGGGAGATGTAGGGGGGATGTATAGGGGGATGTATAGGGGGATGTATAGGGGGGATGCAGGGGGGATGCATGGGGGAATGCATGGGGTTGTAAGGGGGAATGCATGGGGATGCAGAAGGATGTAGGGGGGACCAGAGGGATGCATGGGGGATGAGGGGGGATGAGGGGGGATGTAAGGGGGGATGTAGGGGGATGTAAGGAGGGATGCAGTGGGATGCAGTGGGGATGGAACAGGGATACAGCAGGGATGCAGGTGGGATGGAGTGGGGATGCAGGAGGGATGCAGGGGGGATGCAGGCAAGAATGTAGGGGGGATGCAGAGGGATGTAGGGGGATCGCAGGGGGGAATGTAAGGGGGGATGTACGCATGGGATGTAGGGGGGATGTAGATGGGATGTAGGGGGATGCAGTGGGGATGCATGGGGGATGCAATGGGGGATATAGGAGGGATGCAGGTGGATGTAGGTGGATGTAGGTGGATGCAGGTGGATGTAGGTGGATGCAGGTGGATGTAGGAGGGATGTAGGGGGGATGCAGGTGGGATGCAGGAGGGATGTAGGGGGGTGTAGGAAGGATGTAGGAGGGATGCATGGCGGGATGTAGGGGGGATGTTATGGGGGATGTAGATGAATGTAGGCGGCGGATGCAGGAGGGATATAGGGGGGGATGCAAGTGGGGATGCCAGCGAAGGAATGTAGGCGGAATGTAAGGGGGGAATGAAGGAGGGATGCAGGTGAGGATGCAATGGGGGGGTGCAAGTGGGAGTAGGAGGCATGTAATGGGAATGTAGGGGGGATGCAAGGACGGGAATGTAGGGGGATGCAGTGGGGATGCAGGTGTGATGCGTGGGGGGTGCAGTGGGGATGTAAGGGGGATGTAGGGGCGATGTAGGGGGGATGTAGGAGGGATATAGGGGGGATGCAGTGGGGATGCAGGAAAGATGCATGGGAGGTGAAGGAGTGAAGGAGGGATGCAGGGGAAAAGGTTTGGTAGGGGGGGAGTTGCAGGGAGGATATGGGGGGATGCAAGAGGGGTGCAATAGGGAGTGAATGGGGGGTGCAGGGGGGATGCACAGGGGAAGAAGGAGAGGTGCAGGGGGGATATAGGATGGATGCAGAGGGAATGCGGGGGGGATGCAGGGGGGACGCAGGGGGATGCAAGAAGGTGTGCAGGGGATAAAGGAGGTGTGCAGGGGGGATGCAGGGAGGTGGCCCTGAGCATCTCATTATTTGGACCATGGTTGCTCTCACACCCCATATTGTGTCCGGAACGGAGTCTGCAGCTGTGGGAGTAGAAGGGAGCTCTGACCCAAACTGCTGCCAGCATCCCGGCACGCGTCACTCCCCGCTCGCGTGCCCATATGTGCTAACGGCCGCGCTGTGGGGCTGAGCTCGTTAACCCAGCACTGAGCACAGCCCCCAGCCCAGCTGCCAGCAATGCCCCCCCCCCCAGGAGGGGCTCCGGGTTTGGAGCCCAGAGGGAAACATTGGCTGTGAAAGGAGGATCCGTGGTGCCCAGAGCCTGGCAATAGGATGCAGCCCCTCTCCTCCATCCCCAAATAGACCAGGGGGGGAGAACATGGCACAGCCCCTCGGTCTGTTCTAGGATGCTCAAGGAGTTTGTTTGGGGTCATTTCATCCATTCAGGGCAGGGAAAGCAGCTTTCTGAGCCCCCTCCTGTGCTTGGGATGGCATCGCTTCCCTGGCACAGAGCTGAGAGTGCAGGGCAGAGCACGGGGTTGGTGCTGGGAGGGCGGGGGGCTGCATTGGGGGGGTATTTCTACCACAGCACCCAGCATAGGGAGCTGCATGGCAGGTGGCTGCATGACGTGGGGCTGTTTGCAAGGGGCACGAAGTGAGGAGGGGGCCTCCAAGGTGCCGCCGTGCCCAGATGGAGCCTCGGCTCCGACATCTGATCGCCACCGAGAGAACAGAGCCCGCGGGGTAAATGGTTTATCCTACATCCCCCCCCCCAATCTGCATCCTCATCCTCTTAGCACAGCTCTATGCAGGGCAGCCCCCTGTGGGCTGTGTGACCAGATGTGGTCAGAGTCCCATCGGGGCAGTTAGGGCCGTATCACTTACTGGAAGGGGATTATGAGCCTCCACTCGGCGTCCCAATCCCTGAAGCCTCCGGGATTAGGATGAGGACCCTCCTCATCCTCACTCCATAAAGCTCCTATGGGGACGGTGTGGGACCCAGGGTCCGGTTGTGGGGTATAGGGCAGAGCCATGCCTTAGGATGGGAACCTTTCTGGGGGTCTCTTGCCCACCTTTGGGGCCACTCGAGGCGATGATTTGGGGACGCACCCCCTGGTGCTCATTGCACCCCCTGCATGATGCTCATTGCCTTTATGCACCCCCTAAAGCCACACTGCAGGGCTGCTCTTACCTCGCCTCATATAACCCTGACTATAGGAGGGGGCACATCTGCCAGGCGAGTTTCTATGGGGGCACCACGGGGACGGCCCCGTTCCTCCTGGGTGCAGCCCCACACCTCCCCCCACACTCCCTCTCAGCCCCACATCCCCCACTGCGCTCAGGTGGGGGACGTGGCCGTGTGTCCCCCCCAAGAGAGAGCATCATCCCCATCAGACCCAGCTCTGGGAGGGGGGCCCTGATTCCCTGAGCTGGCAACAGATGGCTGGAGGCAGCTTGCTGACACCTGCCCCTCCTCTCCTCCCTTCTCCTGCCCTTCCCTTTCTCCTCTGCTTGTTTTCTTTCATTTCCCAACACTTTTTTAGGGGGTCCCTTGACTCTATGTGGAGTCTGTCCCCAGAGCAGGAGGGATGGGGTGGATCATTGGGGTCTATTGGGGTCCATTCTGGCAATGCACAGGATGCAGGACACCAAGGGGTCTTCAGGGTCCTTGGCCACATCCCTATGTGAACGTCCTTCTGGATGCAGCCCAAAGTGCAGAGCAGCTCCCCAGCATCACCCCAAGCATCTCCCATCCCCATTGGGGCAGAATGGGAGCCAGGTGGGTGAGATGCACCTGGTGGGGTTTGACTTCATTTTCAACCCAGAAATGGGTGCAAGGGAAATCAGCCCTGGGTGTCCTGCAGCTGCAAAAGGGGAGAGATGCAAAGGGGAGAGATGCAAAGGGGAGAGATGCAAAGGGGAGAGCTGCAAGGGGGAGAGATGCAAAGGGGAGAGATGCAAAGGGGAGAGCTGCAAAGGGAAGAGCTGCAAAGGGAAGAGCTGCAAAGGGGTGAGATGCAGGTGGGAGAGCTGCAAAGGGAAGAGCTGCAAAGGGAAGAGCTGCAAAGGGGTGAGATGCAGGTGGGAGAGATGCAAAGGGAAGAGCTCCATCCTCTGTGATGCCGGGATCCTTGTGGATGGACAGGGAAGGACAGTTGGGCACCACGGGGATGATATCTGAGCTGGGGTTGGGGAGGAGGAGCTGGATGCTCTGCCAGGGCAGCCCTGCAGCAAGCAGCTGCCACCAGCTGCCTTGATAGCTCCGCTTGGAAAGCTTTTAGGGTGGGCTCCAGATATGCAGGTCATCATCATCACCCCCCTGTGCTCTGCCCTTTGCAATCTGCCCCCTGCAAACCCACCCCAGCAGGAGACCATCTCCCCAATGCTCTCCTGCATGCTACTGGCTGCACAGCACGGAGATGGGGAGGGAGAAAGCCACCCCCCCATCCTGCACCCATTCATCCCACCCCCCCCATTGCTCCCCAGTGCATCCCTATAAATCACGCTCTGGCATTGGCATGCCCCCCCCCTCCCCTGAGGCGGGGTTTGGGGGGGGAGGGGGGTCACCTGTGACCCCTGGCAGATGGCGAAGGGACGCCCACCCCTCCGCCAGGAACTGTTGCAGCCGCCATCTGTCGGGCAGCTCCAATCTCGGCGGTGCTGCCCCTCCAGAGCCGCATCCCTACCCTGGGACCCAGAGCTGCTGCAGAAGGAGGAGGGGATGGGGATGGAAATAGGGCGGGGATACGGAGCATCAAGTCGCCCCACTGCTGTGGGTGCGTGTGTGGGGCTGAGCGTGGGGAGGAGGGTGGGAGAGGGGAGATTTGAAGGGGTTCATTGAAGCTTTGGGGTCTTTTGTCACCCCCGAGGTGTGGGGGCAATGTGGGGTTATGGGGGATGGAGCTACTTCGGGTGTCCAAGGGGCTCCAAGGTTTGTGCTTCATACTGGGGGCACTTGGGGGAGCTGGGGGGTCTCTGGGGAGAGTTCAGCTGGGCTTCAGTGCAGGCAGCCCCCCAGTTCCCCTGTGATGGTCCTCAGGGAGGGGACACAGCCTCAGGGGTACGGCTGGAGGGGCACAGCAGCTCGGGGGGCCCCCAGAGGAGCAATTCCTTGGGGCAGGACCCACTGGCAGCTGCTTGGAGCAGGAATCAGCCCATTAGCACCCAGCTGCTGCAGGGCTGGGAGAAGGGAGGAATGGGGGGAGACACAACTTATGGGGTGCTGCTCCGGATGGTGAGACCCCCAAACCCACCCTGACCCACAGCAGTGAGGGACTGAATGCGTTTCCTTCCAGCATCACTATTTATTCCACTCAAGGTTGCTGTTGTCCACTGCAAATCCCACACAGCCCCCCCTGGCTTTCATGTTACGAGCACGCAATGCCTCCACTTGATGGCAATGGGGCTGCCACCTCCGTCCTACCCCACAGCCTCCATATGGGCTGCCCTGCTCCACACTGTGGCCATCTGCCTCCCAGGGCAGGACCAGCACTGCCCTACACAGTGGGTCCATGATGTGGGGCAGCCCATGGCCCCGGAGCAGAGGGGCTGCTGCCACCCCATTCCTCCTGGCCTGGGATGTGGATGGGCTCAGGGTGAGATGATATAAGCCGTGGCGATGTATTTCTTGCCGTGGCCATAGGTAGATTTGGTCCATGTGTAGGTCTGGATGCTGACACCGTGGCCACCCAAGCTCAGGTGACATCTGTAGGGGACACATAGCACTGCTCCACCCCATCACCTCAACCATGGGGTGATCCTGGCGTCCCCACATCCCCAACCCCATCCCAAAGCTCAGGGCAACGGGACCAGGCTCAGCCCAATCCCAATCCCAACCTCATAGGGTCTCCCTAATCCAGAATGGGGACAGGAGGGCTCAGCTGGCTCCATGGGCAGAGGACAGACAGACGGATGCAGTACTTACTCCCTTCCAGGTCGGGCAATGAAGCACAATGTATAGATGCCAAATTCAAACTCCGGGCTGCAGCCGATGAATGCAGAGCCCACCTCCTTGTAGAAGCCATCCCAGCTGAACTGCAGCCCCAGTACATCAGGGTAGGTGTCCCACTGGGAACAGCAATAAGGGGGTTGGGAATGAGATCCTCTATAGCAGGGCATGGGAGCCAAGCAAAGCCTGGCTGCACCCCAAGCAGGGCAATCCCAGCCCCACATCTGCTCCATTCACCCATTGTATTGGGACCTCCCCACCCTGCTTCCATCCCTATATGGGGATGCAGAAGGCTGAGCAGCTCTGCCCCACATCCTGGGGGTCTTGGGATGCAGCTGATGGAGTGGGGTCAGCACTCCCTGCCCAAATCCTGCACTGCCCCATAGGATGAATCCTGCACTGCCCCATAGGATGAATCCTGCACTGCCCCATAGGATGACTCACCGGCCCATCAAAGTTATGGCTGTAGTAGTTGACCAGTCCTTGCTTTTCCAGGAGGTAGAAGCGAATCCAGTTGTGAAACCCACTCACTTTCCCCTTTTTAACCTCCCCTAAACACAAAGGAGAATCGAGGTCAGCCACCCCAAATCCCCCAGCTCTGCCCTCCTACATCCTGGATGCATCAGCTTGTGTTGAACCCCCCAAATCCCATCTCTGCTCCCCCATCCCAACCCAAACCCCCATCCAGGGCCCCAAGGAGCCTCTTCACACTCCCCATCCTTTTGGGGTGCACCCCACCTGAGAAGACGTGCTCGAAGCCACTGGAATCCTTCTCTCCATCACCTCGGGAGTAGAGCCCAAACCACATCTCCTTCAGATCCTGCAGGAATTCCTCCTCGGATCCATAACGATCTGCATTCAGATTAAAGGAACCATGAGATCAACAACATGGAACCCATCACGGCCAACCCAAGCCTTGATCCGCGCTCACTTTTCTTATGGAGGAAAGCATAAAGTTTCTTCATGAGCTCCGTCTTCATCACCTCCTGGAGGAAGATGTTCTGCTCCTGCAGCTCCTCGGCTGTCACCTCCTCCTCATGTCCCGTTGCCCTCTGGTAGTTGTCCAGCAAACGGATGAAGCTGGCATAGGTGGGTTTGGAGAAGAGCTTCTCATTGACGTATGCATAGAGCCTGGGGGAGAGAAAGACCTCAGGAGAGGGGTAGGGAGGTTCTATAGAGGGGTCCAATGGGTTTTATCCATGGGTTGAGGTCAATGGGATGAGGTCCAATGAGGCCAAGTGATGCATTTGGGTCATAGGAAAGATGTGGAGGTGCTGGTGTGTATCCAGAGGGGGGCATAGAGCTGGGAGGGGTCTGGAATATAAATGTGATGGGGAGTGGGATGGTTCAACCTGGAGAAGATGGGGCTCAGGGGGGACATTATTGCTCTCAATGATGCCTTGAAAGGAGGTTGAGGTGAGGAGGGGATGAGCTGATGGCCACAGGTTGTACAGGGGGAGGTGCCATCCCTGCCCCCAGCCCTGCTGTCCAGATCCTGGCCATAGCATCCCCTTGGAACCATAGGATCATTAAGGAACCATAGGATCATTAAGGAACCATATGATCATTAAGGAACCATAGGTTCATTAAGGCTTGAAAAGCCCTTTAAGAACATCTAGCCCAACCTCCTGCCCATGCACTAATGAATCACACTCACGGCTCGGGGGAGAGATCCTCCTGGAGCCCTGTTTGGTCGGGGTCAGCCCGGTGTTGTGGGTTAATGTTGATGTCATTGGGTTGAGCCTTGTTGTAATCCGCCCCATAGAGCTGCTCGGAGACGTGGAGCAGCTCCTTGTCGCTGATGGCATCGTGGCTGTGGGAGAAGTGCTCTGTGGGCAGAGATGGGAGCTGGGGGGGTATGGCATGACCCCATAGCATGGAGGGGTGCTCCCAGCCAGCACCAAGCCCCCCCTTTGTGGGTTAAAGCCTTCAGGTGTGTCTCTGCTCCCTTCAATCCCTATGGGGTGATGCTGCTCACCTGCAGTGTGTCTATGCGTTGTTTCCTCACCTGCACAGAGACAAGAGAAGAGAGAGAGGGTGACGGAGCTGCACCCAACTGCAAAGCAGCCCCCTGCGCCCCATTGCTGGGTGCTGCCCACCCATCCATGCTCACCCTCCCTGCAGTGCTCTGGGTAATCCCTACAGCAGCTGTTGCGGCTCCTGCAGTCGGCGTCGCAGTGACATTCATCCTCATGGCTGTAGGGTTCATCACAGCGTCCCCTGCAGGAGTCGGGGTCCGTGTATAGGGCTTTGGGGGAGAGAAACAACAGTGGGATTCTATGGGGTGGGATGGCAGCCCTGCTCCATTCAGACCCAAATCCAGAGCGGCTCTTCCTTCTGGGTCCTGGTGGACAAGGGGACAAGGGGGCAAAGGGATAGCATGGGGACTAAGGGATAGCATGGGGACTAAGGGATAGCATGGGGACTAAGGGATAGGATGGGGACAGCCACAATGGGGGTGTCCAAAGGGGAAAAGAACAACTCTGGCTGCTATGGGGCTGAGCAGCCCCTCGTTCTGCAGCATCCCAGTGCCCACAGTGCTGCCCATGTGCTCCCTCCTCACTATGACAGAGTGAAATGGACTAAGATCTACGGCTGGAGCTACTCATCATCCTTTTAGGGTGGGTGGGTTGGGTTTGGATTGGATGAGTCCTCAGGACAACATCCCTGTGGTCATTCAACTACACACAGACACTGCGGCTACTTGGCACCAGGAAGAACCTTCCTGGCTCCTCCATTCATTCCTGCCCTGATTCACCCACTAATGCCCGGCTCAGGTTATGCCCAGAGGAGGACCACATTCCAGACGCCCTCGTTGGCAATTTGCAATGAATACAGGGGACTCCTTCCTGAGCTATTTATACCATCCATGTGTCGTGGAGCTTCATTACACACCTAAAATTAGAGCTGAGCCTTGAGCTGTGCTATGAATAGTGCCAACATCACGTCCCAATGGGGGCACTCACAAAGCACTATATAGCACCAAGGTGGGAGACAGTCCAATCCCAATCCAACCCCAAACCCTTTGCGACCACCTAATGTTGCACTGAGTGATTTCTCCCTCCAACCACATCCCTTGCTCTGTTGCTTTGTGTTTCGCCCCAGCCATTTCTACTTGGAGCTGCCAATGTATGGACCCATATTGATGGGAGGGAAGAACCCCTTTGCCCCATCAGTCCTATTTGGGCACTACTGAGTGTTGCTTGGCTTCCTGAGGTGCCCACAGAGGAGATTTGCTTGTGGTTCTTCTTCATTCCATCTGCTCCATCAGCCCCCAGGTCACCCAACTGAGCCCCAATGGGGATGAGCAGCAGCAATCCCCATCCTGTCTCCATCTCTCTCACTCACAAAGAGCCAGTGGGGATCAGTCACCCCTAATGACACATCCAGGCTCATCTTCCAGCCCCAGGGGGGTTGATTGCACAAGGCAGGAACTGCCCACACATGGGTTGAAATATTACCTGAGTGTGTTATGGCAAAGCCCAGCACTGGGATGAACTGCAGCTCAATGGGGCTGGGAGCTGCATAGAACACTCAGAGAGAGCTCAGCTTTGTCCATTCCTTTCCAAGGCTCAGCTACAAGAAGAGCTGCAGCATCCCAGACTGTCCCCTGCAGTGAGATGGCTGCAGGTGGATGCTTGCTCACCAGGCTTGAACCTAAATACAAGCAGGCAGCTATAGGGCAGCCTGTAACTCTTCATGGTTGTGTTAGAGATGCTGGATCTCTTTGGGGAGAAGAGCCAAAGGGAGAGCTGGAAATGCTGGAGGAAGGTCAGGAGGAGAGGGATATGTCCAGCAACACTCAGCACAGTATCTGTGCAATGCTGTGCCCAAAGGATGCTGAGCCCAAAGGATGCTGTGTCTAAATGCTGTGCCCAAAGGATGCCCAAAGGATGCTGTGCCTAAATGCTGTGCCCAAAGGATGCTAAGCCCAAATGCTGTGCCCAAAGGATGCTGAGCCCAAAGGATGCTGAGCCCAAAGAATGCTGTGCCCAAAGGATGTGCCCAAATAATGCTGTGCCCAAAGGATGTGATGCCTAAATGCTGTGCCAAAAGGATGCTATGCCCAAATGCTGTGCTCAAAGATGCTGTGCCCAAATGCTGTGCCCAAAAGATACTGTGCCCAAAGGATGCTGTGCTCAAAGGATGCTGTGCCTAAATGCTGTACCCAAAGGATGCTGTGCCCAAATGCTGTGCCCAGGCAATGCTGAGGATCTGCATGGAAGGCTCCGGGCTTGTCCTCCTGCCCTCACCTCTAACCCATCCCTCCCCTCCAGAGGACCCAAACTTTCTGCCCTCCCCCAGCAGAATCCTCTCCCTGTTGTTGCCAAATGAGGCAAGTTGAGGCCAGATGTGGTTTTGGCAGCCAGATCCTCAGAATGGCCCCCAAGTGATGAAGGAGTCTGCACTGAGCTTGTGTCAAGGTCAGTGGATACTCGGCCTGTATTGGAGCTGAACAGTTCTTCTGCTCCTCATCCAGAGCTGAGGGTTGTTAATCAGGATGAGAACGTGGTGACTCCTCACGGGCAGCCCAATGTGGGAGCAGCTCCTCTTACATTTTAGCCTTGCAAAACTCACTGCTCATCCTGCCTGCTTCTGGAGCATCAGATACAGCTCACGGCATCAGAATGGTGACGAAACTCCTCTCCTTGAGAACAGGCCACGGGTCCACACTTCATGCAAGAATGCAGCAATGACAGCAGCTCATCACGTGCAGCAATGAGCAGAGCCAAAAGCATGATACAGCTCAGACACTGCTCCTTCTTGCAGCAGCCACCCCTATCCATGCAGCCTTTGAGCCCTGCTGCCCTACACACTCTGCTCTGCCCCTTTGCATTGCATTGTATTGCATTGCATTGCATTGCATTGCATTGCATTGCATTGCATTGCATTGCATGCAGCTCCTGGCCATACAGCGAGGAGCTGAGCCCTCTTAACTCACACCAAGGATGATCTTGGAGCTCCTCAACCACCTCGGTGTGACCGATGGGGTGAGCAAACCCGCTGCCACCAGACCTGTCCCACAAGTGCTGCCCCATTGACCTGGGATGCTCATAGATCTGAAAGCTGCCATCAGGTCCTGGTGATGCACGGGATGGTGATGACAGCTTTCACATGGCTTTGCTCACTGCCTGAGGTGTGAGTTGGCTCGGGGTGAAGCCAGGTGAGAACCCTCAGGGTGTTGGGAGCCCCAGAGCATCACAGTCTGCTTCTAATGTGAGCTCTGGAGCTGTGCTGTGTGGCTGTGTTGGGCTCTCTTAGAGCTTTGGCTGAGGCACATTCACGTTGTGCCTTGCTGGGTTCCAATACCCCCATCCAGCAGCAAGAAGGAGGTTTGTGGGTAAGGAAATAGTGCAACTGCCCTCAGTTCTCCCCCAGGATAAAGGAACAGAGGGAAGGTGGGTCTGCAGGAGGAGAGCACAAACCCAGCCAAGAGAAGGACAGCCCCCATACCATCACCAGCAGAACCCCCAGGCATCCAGCATGGAAACATCCCCCACTCATTGGGAAGGATCCAACCCCATTCCAAGCACCTGAGCTCCCCTCAAATCCCCTCTTCCTTCAGCCCAGTGCAGCCCCCCTCCCCACTCAAAGCTCTGGTACTCACAGCCCAAGGTCATTCCCACCCCGAGGAAGAGGATGAAGGCCTTCATCATCCCGGTGCTCAGCAGCATCTCAGCTCTCTGGCAGCGATGTGGGTGCTGCTGAGCTCTCCCTGCTATATGTGGGTCCCTGGAGCTGAGGGAGGAGCCTGGTGAAACCCAGGACCTCAATGCAGGCTGCACCCCAACTTCACCGGAGCTCATTACGTGTGTGTCCTAATTACAGCCTGCCCAGAGTGGGAGGAGGGCTGGTAATTCCAGCTCCTGGGATTGCTCCATTCCTCTGTCTGCACTTCCCCAGGGTGATGGTTGTGGAGCAAAGGGAAAGCACCTCGGGGGGGAGGGGGGGGTCCTCGCCTCTATGGGGTGTCAGTGCAGATATAGGTGCCTTTGGGTGCTGCATCTCCTGTGCTTTCTAAGGGAGCCCCACCATGAGCCCTGCATGCAGCCCACAGCCCTGGGAGCTGCATTTTCCTTCTGCCCATCCCCACTTCATCATCACAAGCAACGACCCCCCCCCCTTTCAACCCCACACCCCCACCCCAAACAGAGCTCCCTGCTCTGAGCAGCACCAATGAATTCAATGTGACCCCCCCCCCCCACCAAGTAGAGCCCATCCCACACACCTCACAGCATCCCTCACCCCCTGACACACAGCTGAGCAGTTCCATAAAGGAACAAGGTTTGGCATCCTCCTCACCCCTTCAGTCATTTCCTATCCTGCTGACCCTGCTGACACTTGTGTTTTCTGGGATGATTCGGTGTCATCACGAGCTGAGTGTGCACAGGTTGCTTCTCACACCCTGCACATGACCAAGCTGGGAGATGTTATGAGATTTAGGTTTTTTCTCATGCCTGTAATTGCTTTGGGACCGGCTTGCCATCAGCCTGAGGCACCCGACGTGGGTTGGGCTCTGATTAATGCCAGTTGTTCAACACTGAAGGGGAAAAATGGCCAGCAAAGGTGGAGGAAACAGGGAAAAGAAAGAGGGATTCCTGGCTGGGAGTTGGCTGCAGCCATAGGGGGTCTATTCTGCACCTCTATGGGATGCTGGGATGGCGTGTGGGTCCTTCAGCCCCACAGGAGGAAGAGATGTTGGGGGCAGCCCCATGGAGGAGGTGGGAGCTCAGCACCTGCCCTCTTCTCTTGCACCCTGAGCTTCTTCCCATGGAGGACAGCAACCTCGTGGGGCTTCTGCCCCCCATGGGGACGGATGGTGGGATGGGATCTAAAAGAAGTGGGGTTTAGCTTATGGAAAGAGCATGGAATGGGGGGTGCTTGAAGCAGGGGGAGCAGACAGGGCTCAGCTTTTCCACTCGAGCAGAGATTCGTGCAGCCAAGGCTGATGTCAGGGTCAGCATCGTGGCTGCAGGAGGAAGAGAGAAGCCCTGGGACACAAGCACGGGCCCCAAGCAGCAGATCTGTGGGCTGAAGGTAATCCACGGGCTGGGATCCAGCTGGAAAGCACACAGCTCCTGTTTAACCCTTCCTTCCCCAAAACCAGCTCCTCCACATCAGGGTTCCTTGAGGGCAAAGAACCTGGAGAAGGTGATGGAAGGAGCTCTGAGCTGCCTGATTTGGGGTCACACAGCAGGGCAAAACTCCCCCACTTTGCCCCAGCTCACCTGGATGTGCTCAGGGGGGCACAGAGCCCCAAACCAGGGGGATATGGGGATAAGAGCTGGTCCCAGCTTTCCAAATGGGGATGTTTAGCAGGGCAGGACTTGCTCCAGCACTGACGCCGTGCTGTGACATGTGCTGTCAACCCAGATGCAAACACCTTGGGATTGTTTTAGGGAGTGCAGAGCATTAGGGGCTCTGAGTTGGGCTGGTGGTCCTCCTCCATGCAGGGTCCTGTTGGCTGTGTGTGGCTGTAGGAGGACATTGTCCAGCATTGCCCTGATCTGGGCAGGTCACACCTGGATCCCAAATGGTTCACAAGGGGAAATGCTCCATTCAGGAGCCAAGGGAGATGGGAATCGGACCCCCTGCCCACCCCATTGGTGGAACAACCCCAGAACCAAGAAGCTGGGGATCCCAAAGACCCTGCCATGAACATAAGGGGGTCCCAGGACCCCATGTCCCATCCTGGAGCTGGCTGCAACATCTGAATCTTCTCTTAGCCGTGATGGGGAGCTTTATTGTAAGCAACCCACCCTCATGAACTGCAAGGTAGAACCCAGCCGTGCTGTGATCCCTTGTACCCCAGCCTAGTTTGGTACCCTGCAATCATGGGAGGGCTTTAGGGGCAGGAATTAGCCTTGAAGCCCACAGCCCCATTCCTGCTGTTTATAGCACTGGGACAATCATTGCTCCATGCACAGCCAGAGGTGCTCTGCAATGGAGGGGAGGTTTGGGAACAGCCTGATCTGATCCCCATCTCCATCACTGCATCTCCCTCCCATCACAGTGATGCTGTCCCATCTCTGTGCTGTTCCTTCTTCTCCTGTCCACGTAGGGAAACTGAGGCACTCAGGTGGTTGAGCTCAGCCCAAGCTGTGCTCCCCAGGGAGCTGAGATGGAGGACACAGCCCATCCCAGGGGGCAAACAGGACAGAGGGATGGACACCCCCCCCAGCCCAGCACCCCCAAGGCAGGCAGCATTGGTGCTGGGAGCATCCATGGCACCTTGATGCTGCATGGAGAAATAAGGTGAGCACAGCCTTGCATACAAAAATACCTCTATTGCTCACCACGTGGGGGCTGCAGACCCTGCTGTCCATGGCCTCACCACAGCCCCCGTGGGCTCCCGACTGCATGGCCAGGCCTGGCTCCCATAGCAGAGCCATGGGGCTGCCGTGCCATCAGCACCCACAGTGCCACGTCCCTGCTGCATCCTCGCTCCGTTTCCCTCCTGCCCATCAGGACTCCAGGTCTCTGGAGAGCCGCAGCAGCTCCTTCTGGCTGTCGATGGCTTTCAGGTGCTGGAGATAAGCCCAGGTAGAGACGGGGCTCCGTACGCTCAGCGACTGCTCCGAGCCTGCAGGGTGAGGGATGGGCTCAGCCAGACCCCCCTCATTGCTCACATCCCCATCTCTGCCTGCAGCCTGACCCACGGCTCCTCCTCCAGCCCCACAGCTGGGTTTGTGGATCCTCCTCAGCTGCCCAACTCATCTCAATCCCCTTTGTCACCCCAGCTTGGTTCATGGGTCCCCCCTGTTGCCCATTGGAACCCATTCCATCACCTCCAGTTGGCTTCTTGGGTCCCCTTCTCTTGCTGCATCCTCTTCTCTGTGGCTCCCTAATCCCATTCCACCACCCTTAACTCAGCCCATTGAATTTGGTTCATGGATCCCCTCTATTCCCCTCTGCTCACATCCTTTAAATACCCCCAACACCTCTATGGTTTCAGTTCCAGGCCCCCCTTGGCACTAAAGGATCAGAAGGAAATGGGAACAGCCGTGTTCCATGGGGGCAAAGTGATGTCCAGCCAAGGAACCAACAGCACCATCCCAGTGTTCACAGCCCTCCACCATTAAAGTACACCAGTGGATCCCATTAATGCACTATAACAAGTGGACCCCATTAAGAGCTTGGGGTCTCCCAACCCCACACTTACACGTGCTGATCCTGACAGCCCTGGCATCCTCTGGTCGGTGTGGGGAGCGAGTCCTCAGTGGGGACAGAGGAGCTGTGTGCATACAGAAAGCAGGAGCTGAGCAATGGACCCCCCCAGCCCTATAACACCCCCAACCCCACCACCCCAAAACCCTGCTTACCATGTGCCTGGCCCCGGCAGCGCTGCAGGATGCGCACTGTCTTTGCCATCATGTGCTGTGGGCAATGCACAAAGGTGACTTGATGCCACCCAGCACCATTTTGCTCTCTGTCCTGTGCCCTCCCCATCCCCACTGCTGGGCACGGATGATGCTCTGGGCCAAGCAGTGCCCCCAAAGGGTGGTCCAAAAGGAGCAGCCCCCTCCCTACCACCACTCACCATCTTCTCAAAGTTAATGAGGTTCTCAGCCAGCGTGCGGTTGCCCTCGTGGATGAAAGTCATGTCTGCAACAGGAAGGGGGTTTGGGGAGGGGGTCAGGGTGAGCTCTGGGTTTGGGTTCTTGGTCCACAAAGCCGTGGTACTCACCTTTAAGGAGGAGGGGGATGAAGGGGATGATGGGGGGGCTCAGCTTGGCGACAGCCAGACGATAGACCCGGTGGTTCCATGATGGGTCCTGGGGACAGGCAGAAGGATGGGGGCTGATGGGGCAGCAGAGATGTGGGGATGGGGTGCCCCGGAACAGCACATCCCAAATGTGGGAGCACAAGTTGCACCACCTCTGTGCCATCTATGGGACTCTGTGTATTAGGGGAAGCAGGGGCAGCAGGGAGGGGCATTAAACCCAGAGATATGGGGCTGGCACAGACCCCCCAGCTCTGCTCCCTGACCCCTAAACCCCATCCCATCACTGAGACCCTCCAGCTCCATGGGAAGCAGCCACACTCACCAGCATCCGCTCCAGCGCAGAGTGCAGCTTACGGATCTTGTGGGGCAGCCTCTGCACAGAGAGGGGGTCAGGATGGATCCATGCAACCCTCTAAATCTTCATGCACCTCCAAGCCCCCCATCCCAGTACCCTTCTTTAAGATCTGTGCTGTTGCTTGCTCTGGGTTCTTGGCAACCCAACCATCCCATGGTTCCATGATCTTTAAGGACCCTTCCAACCCAACCACCCCATGGTTCCATGATCTTTAAGGACCCTTCCTACCCAACCATCCCATGGTTCCATGATCTTTAAGGACCCTTCCAACCCAACCATCCCATGGTTCCATGATCTTTAAGGACCCTTCCNACCCAACCATCCCATGGTTCCATGATCTTTAAGGACCCTTCCAACCCAACCATCCCATGGTTCCATGATCTTTAAGGACCCTTCCTACCCAACCATCCCATGGTTCCATGATCCTTAAGGACCCTTCCAACAGTTGCATCCTGATCTCGGTGGGAAATGCACTCCCTGCCTCCCCAGGCCTTGGGGTGCAGCTCATATAGGAACCCCAGCAGCTTGTCCACCCCAATCTCTATCATGGAGACTTGGATCTATCACTGCAGAGCCTGGGGGAGGTGGCAGGAGCCCATGAGCTTTTACCTCCCAGGTCTTGGCCAGGCGACTCACGGCTGTGTTGCTCACACCAAACATCACAGCAAAGAAGGAATTGAGGTTCTTCTGCTCCTTGAGGCTGCAGGGATGGGATGAGGTCAGCAGGGAAGCCAGCAACGTGTCCCAGTATGGAGGGGACATTGGGGACACTCACTGTGCAGCCAGCTTGATGAACTTGCGCAGCAGTTGGGCTCTCCTGCCCAGCTCATTGCAGAGGCACAGCTCAGTGGCCACCCAGTACTGCAGCTCATTGAAACGCCTCATCATTCGCTCCAGGTTGGCCGTCGTCACCTCGTGGAACTTCTGAGGCCCCACGATGTAATGGATCATCTCCACCTGGTGGGGCAGAGGATGGATGGGGTTGTGACAGGGGGACACCCAGAACCCACTCCCCAACAATATCCAGGTGCTGCCCTTACCTGGTGGATGCTCTTGAAGAGGTTCCAGTCATAGTCGGTGAGGTGGCTGGCCAAGTCCTTGGAGCTAATGAGATCCAATGTGTCCGAGGAGCCAATGTGGGGGCCCAGCTGCTCGGGGTGGGGGGTCTGCAGATAGATTGGGGGTGAGGGACACCCCAACCCAGAGCCAGGATCAGAGCCTGTGGCTGGGCTCACCAAGGCCCCCCATCACCTGCACTTGGTTCACAGGTCACCCCCTACCTGCCCAATCCCCTCCATCCCCTCCATTGTGTTTCATGGCTCCCCCTATTGCTCAGCTCATTGAACTCAGCTCCTCCCACAGGATTCATGCCCCCCCTGCCGCCCAGCTCAATGAAATCCCCTCCATCGTGGCTCTCTGATCCCCTTCCCTCACTCATCAAACCCCCTCCATTATGGCTCATGGGTCTCCCTCCTGCTCAGCTCATTGGACTCCCACCCATCACTTCTAACTCAGCTCACAGATGCCCCCCTCCCATCTCCCCATGGACCCCCCTGGAGCTGAAGGACCAGGAGCAATGCCAGCAGCTGTGTTTCATGGGGCAAAGCCATGCCCAGCTCAGCTCCAGAACCACAAGGCAAGGATTCCCCCCAGCATCTCCCACCCCACGCTGACCCCTCCCCAGCTCACCAAACCTCCCAGCTCCTCCATGCTGACAGCAAAGAGCCTCTCATTGAGCCCCAGCGAAGTGAACACCCCCACGGCATCCAGCTGCAGCCCCACTTTATCTGCAGGAGAAGGGAGGATGGATGCTGGGCTGCTGCAGAGCTCAGGGACCACGGAGTGCCCCCAGCCCACCACTCACCTCCGGATGAATTCACCTTCACCAGGAGATGCTCCCCATCCCATCCAAGCTGTGGGGTGAGGGACTGCAGGACATCCCGCACCGATGCGTTAACGGGCAGCACCGTCACCAGGCACGAATGGTCAGCTCTATAGATCTCATAGGGCACTGTCAGGATGGAGGGGTCAGCACTGTGGCCACATCCAGAGGGGTCAGATGTTAAAGGGTGAGGTGTTATGAGTGTGCCTGCAGTCCCCCTACCTTTATCCTGGGCTCTTAAGGCACAGCTGCTGTTCAAAGCTGCCTCGTCTTGGCTGGAGAGCCAGCTCATGGAGCTCCGAGACTGCAGGGAGAAGGGGGAGAGAGGGAAGCATGGCACCCCCATGATACCTCACTTCTGGGGGTCCCATCTCCCTGTTTCTGCCCCTACCTTGGGCTGGGGAGAAATGCTGCTGTCCCCATTCTCCATCCTGCACCGAGAGGAGGAAAGAAGGTGTTAAGAGGGCAGCAGAGCTTGGGATGCCGCCCTTGGGGACACAAGGATGGAGGTGGCACCGGATGATTATGGGATGGAGATGCCCGTGGTCACCCCGAGCACACAGGGACCCGACAGATAGAGGTGGCACTGGGTCATTATGGGATGGAGATGCTCATGGGATGGAGATGCTCAGGGGATGGAGACGCTCATGGGATGGAGATACCCATGGGATGGAGATGCTCATGGGATGGAGATGCTCAGGGGATGGAGATGCTCAGGGGATGGAGACCCTCATGGGATGGAGATACTCATGGGATGGAGACGCTCATGGGATGGAGATGCTCATGGGATGGAGATGCTCATGGGATGGAGATGCTGCATGAGGATGGAGCTATTTCATGGGATGGAGACCCTCATGGGATGGAGATGCCATGGGAGGGAGAACGCTCAATTGGGGATGGAGATGCTCATGGGATGGAAATGCTCATGGGATGGAGATGCTCATGGGATGGAGATGCTCAAAGGACTCACGCTCGGGGCCGCCGCCGCTCCTGCTCCTGCACCATGGCCCCCAGCCGAGGGTCCTGGCTCACCAGGTCGGCGAGGTTCTATGGGGGTTGGACACAAGGGGGGACCAGTCAATGTTTCACAGCGGTGACATGGGGACCCCCAAGGGGCTGCCCTGTGCTCCCAGTACCTGCAGCAGAGCCGTGGTGCTGCGGTCGCCCTGCAGCAGCCGCCCGTAGAGCAGCACCCATTGGCTCACCAGGCGCAGGATCTTGCGGCGTTTGTGCAGGCAGTAGCTGGCTTTCTCCTGCTCCGAGCCATCCAGAGGCTCCGCACGGAAACTGGGACCAGTTAAGGGCACCAGTATGGAGGATGTGGGCAAAGGAAGTGAGGGGATTCCTATGGATCCCTATGGAACCCCACACAAAAAGGGAATGGGGATGCGCCCTTCGCTTGGAGATTTGGGGTTCCCACTGTGTCCCACTTTGGGGGGACAGGGATCAAGGTGGTCCCTGCAGGAGGGGCTGCATGATATGGGCCCCCCATCAGCAGCAGAAGGATATTGATGCAGCAGAGCCCTGCAGAGCTGTGAGGTTGGCATGAACACGGTGTAGGTCAGCAGGAAATCCCCCAGGAGTGTGTCTGGAAGAGAGCACACAGCCCCATTGTGCTGCGCCAGCACCGGGCTGGGGACATCCCTATGGGGTGGCCATGGGGTTTTGCACCTCACAGCTCCCACTGGGTCACGTTTTGCTTCTAAAGGCCGAGGAAAAGGCTGAGAGGAATGCAGATATAAATAGATGGTTATCTGGGGAATGAAGGGAAAGGCTTTTTTGGAATGGAAAGAGTAGAAAAGTTGAGCACGGGGATGAGGTTGGATGCTTTGCTGCTCTGATTTTTTACCCGCTGGGGACACCTCCTGGCTCTCCCTGTTCTGCAGCTCTGCATTGGGAGGGGGGGTGATGTGGGAGAGGAGGGATAGGAGGGATTTGATGCAGCCCCCACCTACCCACGGGGTCGTAGAGCGTGGCATCGAGCCTCATGAACTCCAGCAGATGCTCCAGGATCTTCTCAGGCGTCCCAGCCATCACCAGGTACCTGAAGTGCATCCCCCCCACCATTGCCACCATTCTCCCCTCGTTCCTCCAACAGAAGGCTCAGGGAAAGGCCAGCACGAGGGATGGGGACGGGCAGCTCTCACTGTCACCTGCTGCTCCGCATTGAGGCTGGTTGGCTGCTGCCTCCCTGCAGGTTCTTCTGCAGCACCAGCACCACCTTCCCGTGCTCCTTCAGGCGCATGGTGTTGGCTTCCACGTCCTAAATAGGGAAAGAAGCCTTCAGACTGGATGGGTGGTCAAAGCCTGTCCTCCCCAGGCTGGTCCATGGGCAAAGCCAGCAAGCAGCGCAGGCTGCAGAGTTCATTGCTCACACAGCTTCTTGCACCCCAGTGCTCCATTGGCATTGCATGGGGGCTCGATGCATCCCAGCACCTTGCTAGCATTGCATGGCAGCTCAGTGCACCCCTGGCATTGCATGGTGGATCAGTGCATCCCAACACCCTGCTGGCATTGCATGGTGGCTCAGTGCACCCCTGGCATTGCATGGGGGCTCAATGCACCCCAGCACCTTGCTGGCATTTCATGGTGGTTCAATGCATCCCAACACCCTGCTGGCATTTCATGGTGGTTCAATGCATCCCAACACCCTGCTGGCATTGCATGGTGGATCAATGCATCCCAACACCTTGCTGGCATTTCATGGTGGCTCAATGCATCCCAACACCCTGCTGGCATTGCATGGCAGCTAAATGCACCCCTGGCATTGCATGGTGGCTCAATGCATCCCAACACCCTGCTGGCATTGCATGGTGGCTCAATGCACCCCAACACCCTGCTGGCATTGCATAGCAGCTCACTGCAAATGATAACCATCCCCCTGCAACCACCACACTCGGCACACCCCAGAGCAAACCCCACATCCCACAGCCACAGGAGGGTCCTGGGATGGTTATTAACAGCTGCCCACCTTGAGGATGCGGTTGAAGTCCTGCTTGTCCACCCGCAGGAAGTGGCAGTTGTCCTCCCTCAGGATGATGCTGGCTGCTCTGGGAGCATCATTCACAAGTGCTAGCTGCCGAAATCATCTCCTTCATGCAATGTGGCCACCAAGCCCTGCAAGGCGACAGGGATAACCCAGACCTGAACCTGACCCATGCCAGGTTGGAGATATGGGGCGCACCTTGGCACCAGGATGGCAGCAAGGATGGGGTGGCAGCGTGGGGATGCACCTACCTTGCCATGGGTGACCACATTCACTGAACCCTTCCAGACGATGTACCACGAGGTGCCTTTATCCCCTTGGCTGAACACTGGGGGAGATGAATGGTGGCGTGAATGAGACCCAGAGCATCCCTCATCAGCCCCCATCCCAACAACCCACAGCCAGATGGGTCAGACCCCAAAGTACCCTCATACCCCCCATCCACCCCCTGCTCCATAGAGACAGCAGGAGCATCCAGACAGCAATGCCCACCCAACCTGGGGATGCTCTCATAGGGGCTGGGACATCCCACCCCCCAGCACATGGAATTCATTGGGGACACTCACACACAGTGCCAGCTCGCTGGTGGGACTCAAACATCAGCACAGATGCCAGCTCCCGCTTCACCTGCAGCAAGGGGCAGCATGGAGGGGACACATAGGGTGACAACAGGAACACAAGGGGTGGCTGCAAAGGGTTGGGAGAGCAGGAGGATACCCAAAGGGGAGGCAATGGGATGCAGGAGGGTTTGGAGGGGATGGATGCAGGCAAGAGGGCAGCAGGGTGCAACCCACACTCACCGAGTTGGAGAGGTGAGCCACAGCTTTAATGTGAAGCAGCTCCTCAAAAATGAGCTCCAGCTCATCCTCCGTGCGCTGGGCAGGCCTGTGTGGGCAGCAGGGGGTGGTAAGTGACCACCCTGGGCCCCATCCTGAATCATCTCCAGCCCCAGAGGGGGAAAGGATGCTAAGGATACCCTGCAGCACCTCCAGCTGTGGTTGGATGGACACGAGCCCCCAGGAGCACCCAGAAGACCCCCAGGAGCACCTAGAAACCCCCCTAGGAGCACCCAAAACCCCCCAAAACCCCCCAGGAACACTCAGAAGCCCCCCAGGAGCACCAAAACCCCCCCAGGAGCACCGTAGAAACCCCTCAGGAACACCAGAAGCCCCGGAGCACCCAGAACCCCTCAGGAACCAGAAGCCCCCCAGGATCACCCAAAAAACCCCCAGGATCACACCAAAAACCCCCCAGGAGCAGCCCTAAGAAACCCCCCTAGGAGTACCCAGAAGCCCCTCAGGAGCACCCAGAAACCCCTCAAGATCACCCAGAAACCCTCTAGGAGCACCCAAACCCCACCCAGGAGTGCCCAGAAGACCCCCAGGATCACCTAGAAACCCCCCAGGATCACCCCGAAACCCTCCAGGATCACCCAGAAACCCCCCAGGATCACCCAGAAACCCCCCAGGAGCACAGAGAAGCCCCTCAGGAGCACCCAGAAGCCCCCCAGGATCACCCAGAAACCCCCCAGGAGCACCCAGAAGCCCCCCAGGAGCACCCAAAAGCCCTCCAGGAGCACCCAGAAGCCCCCCAGGATCCCCCCCAGCACTCACGCTTTGCGCAGGGCCATGGTGAGCAGTGCATCAGGCCCCAGCTGTACCAGGAAGGTCACCGCCTCCAGCAGCTCCTCTGCATCCCGCAGCCCCATGCGGGGCTCAGGGCTCAACTCCAGCTCAGCAAAGCGATAGAACTGGGTGTCCTTGTCCTGGAAATGCCATTCCTGTTTCACTGCGGGGAGGGAAAAGCACGTGAGTTGGGCTATGGACCCATAGGTGACCCAGTACACCCTTGGGGGACCCCCTCACCGTGCGTCAAGACCCCTCCATCCACCAGCACCTGCCCCACACCAATGGCTTGGCTCCTTGTCTGGATACCCAGCTCTGCATTCAGCATCCAGTCCACCAGCTCCTTCCCAGAGCAGCACCTCCTGCAAAGAGATTGGAGAGGAAGGAAAAGTAAAGAAACCCCACAATGAGGCTGCAGCACCCAGGAACCCTCCAAAAGGGTCCCCAAGGGTGGGGGGGGGTGATGGAGGTCCTACCTGTGATGCCGCAGGTGATGCTTGTGGTCCCGGATGAGGCTGGGGCTGGTGTTGGTGAGGTAGGTGAAGAGGAGCTTTCCAGCTCTCCGGATCTTGTCTGAAGATGCCTAGAGGGGAAATGAGGTTCTATGGTACATTGAGGATGTGGGCACTGAGAGCTCTTAGTGCTGAACCTGCCCAGTGCCTGGTATATCCATCCCAAAACCTCAGGATCTCCGTCTCCAGCCCCAGGAATGGCTGATCCCAAAGGATTCACTGTCCCAACACAGACCCCTCTTCCCCAGCACATCCTTCCTTTTGTTTCTCCCCCTTCTCTGAATGCCTCACTCATGGCTCTGCAGCATCCTCACCTGGGTAAGGCTGTGCCCATAGTCCAGGGAGGATTCAGCATCCAAACGAGGGGTCTGGAAAAGCAAAAAGAAGGTGTTGGTGGCCCCAAAAAGAAAGGGAAATGAAATGAAATGCAGTGAAATCCACAACAGTGCAACGCAAAGCAATGGAATGCAATGCAACCCTAACCCTGACCTTAGCACTAACCCCATCTGCTAACCCTAACCACTAACCTTAACCCAGTGCAGAGCAATGCAATGCAAACCTAGCCTTAAATTTAACCCTAAGCCAAATGCAGTACTATGGGATGCAACACAATGCAATGCAATGCAGCGCACTGCAAGGAAAACAAAGCAATGCAAAGCAATGGAATGCAATGCAACCCTAACCCCCTTCCACTTTCTCTGCACAGAAAGGGGGTGCATCCCTGAGCCCCCACCAGCACCGTCCCCCTGAAACCATAGCAAAGCAAAGCCTCTATTCAGCCCACCCTCCCAAAGAACAGACCCCTCCAACACCCATTTCCAGCCCTATTTTGGCCCATTTCAGCCCCACCAAGGAGAATGCAATCCATGCACTGCTGGAAACCAGCAAGGAGGAGCTGGGATGACCCAGTGGGGCCACGAATGGATGTATCTCAATGCATCCCACACCTCTGCACTGCAGCAGCCCCACGTGCACAGCAGGGACCCAACCCTGCAACCCACCCTGCAGCCACGTTTCACCCTGGGATGGGGAGTGAGAGAGCTGGGAGATGAAAGGAGGGAGTTAAAAGCAAAGGCTTTGCACGCAGGGATCAAAGGCACCGACGTGAGACACGGAGCAAGTGCTCAGTGCTGGCAGAGGACATCAGAGGGCAGGGCGAGGGAAAGCTCCGAGCTTCTCCTCCAGCTTTGAAGCCTCATCCAGGAGAGGAGGATGGTTTAAAAGACGATGGATTCCAGCAGGAGGGCCCAGGGATGCTGCTCTGAGCAGCTCCTGTTCAACCACAAGGGATGCTCCATCCAAATGACCACAGTTGTGATGCTCAGCTCTGTGTGTCCTCCACCACCACCCCTCCTTATGGCTGTCGCCACCAGCAATGCTGTTTTTCCACTCCTAATTCTGCCTTTTTCTGCTGTTTTCCCCCCTTTTTGGCTCCCAACAGCCCTTCATCATGCACCAGCTGGAGCATGAGCCCTATGGCACAGCACGGAGCATCCTATGGCAGCATCTCTAGGGCAAGGCTTTGTGGCTTCAGGTTGTTTATGGAGGCTTTGAAAACCCCCTTTGGGAAGGTCCTGAAATGACGGAGGTCCATTTTGGGAAGAGATTTGGGGGAACTCAGAGTCTTCTGGGCCAGATATTCCATATATCTGAGCTGATAAGGATGATTTGAGGAACCCCATTGAGAGATAGAGCAGCTGAAAGCCTCAGAGAAGGAAACCAAGGTGGAGGAGCTGCAGAATCCTCCTCTAGAAATCAACTGAATGCAAAATAAAACTGCTTTGCAGGGGGATGAAGGGACCCCAAACTGCCCAGCACTGCTGGGTGCAGATGGGTGATCCATTGCTCAGGCTGCTCCAACCCCACCAGCCCTTTCTGAACCCCAAAGCCTTCATCCTCCTCCTCCTCCTCCCCAGGCTTATAGCAGCCCTTGAGGGCTCAGTTTAGCCCCTTGAGGGCTCAGAAAAGCCCCTTGAGGGCTTTCTGCACCCCAAAGCCTTCATCCTCCTCCTCCTCCCCAGGCTTATAGCAGCCCTCGAGGCTCAGTTAAGCCCCTTGAGGGCTTTCTGAACCCCAAAGCCTTCATCCTCCTCCTCCTCCTCCTCCCCAGGTTTATAGCAGCCCTTGAGGGCTCAGTTTAGCCCCTTGAGGGCTCAGGAAGGACCTTGAGGGCTCAGTTAAGCCCCTTGAGGGCTTTCTGCACCCCAAAGCCTTCATCCTCCTCCTCCTCCTCCCCAGGCTTATAGCAGCCCTCGAGGGCTCAGTTAAGCCCCTTGAGGGCTTTCTGCACCCCAAAGCCTTCATCCTCCTCCTCCTCCTCCCCAGGCTTATAGCAGCCCTCGAGGACTCAGTTAAGCCCCTTGAGGGCTCAGGAAGGACCTTGAGGGCTCAGTTAAGCCCCTTGAAGGCTCAGAAAAGCCCCTTGAGGGCTTATTAATAAGGGGCAGAATTAAAGGTGCTCAGGAGCGCAGCCTCCCGTTGTCACCAACGATGGGAGCCGCCTCTTACTCACTCTGCAAACTTTCCCGTGCCTCGTGACGCCCCGCCTAGCAGGAAACACACCGGTGGTTGTCGAGTAAATGTTTGCAAACCTAAAGCCGGGCTGCAGCCGGAGCTGCAAAGACCCGCAGGGCGATGCCACCCATTAAACCCGTCCCCCGAACGGAGCCGCCTCCGCCGTCATCCCGTAACCCGGCTCCGTCCTTGGGGCTGAAAGCCAAGACGTGCCACGGTGCTGCTCCAAGCAAGGACGGCAAAGGAGACTGAAGAACCCTCCCTTGCACAAGGGAAGCTGCTCATTGCAGTGTCCCCCCACCATCTCCCCAAATCCCCTTCCCACCCGGCACCCCATGGTTCCCATCTCCGGCCATACAGGATATCCCCCCCCTTCCCCTCGGCTCCTTCCCATCCCTCCAGTGGCCGCAGCCGTCTCCAAAGCGTTTCCGAAGGAGTTGCCCTGTTTCCATCTTCCTGCTTACGGGACAGGAGGGATCCTGACGGGCTCCAGAAATCCGGCAGCTGCGGGCGAACGGCCAAGGCCGGCAATGAGATTTTCGCTTTGTTTGGGATCCCGGGGAAAAAACAACAAGGAGCTATTTCGGGTTTTAAAGCTCCGGAGAAAGTCCTCGCCCATCCGCAGGCTCTGAAGGAGAGGCACAGCGCCAGGGGCTCCATTATCCACAGGACCCCCAACGGGAGGGGTCTGTTCACTCGGTGCAGTGATGGCACATATGGGGTGACAAGGGTTGTGGTACATATAGGGTGAACATGGCACATGTAGGGTGACCATGGCACATATAGGGTGACCATGGAACATATAGGGTGACCATGGCACATACAGGGTGACCATGGCACATATGGGGTGACCATGGCACATATAGGGTGACCATGGCACATATAGGGTGACCATGGCACATGTGGGATGACCGTGACACATATAGGGTGACCATGGCACATATAGAGTGACCATGGCACATATGGGGTACCATGGACCACATATAGGACCATGGCACATATAGAGTGACCATGGCACATATAGGGTGACCATGGCACATATAGAGAGACCATGGCACATATAGGGTGACCATGGCACATATAGGGTGACCATGGAACATATAGGGTGACCATGGCACACTTGGGGTGACAAGGACCATGGCACATATAGGGTGACCATGGCACACATGGGGTGACCATGGAACACATGGGGTAACCATGGCACACATGGGGTGACCATGGCACACATGGGGTGACAATAACCATGGCACATATGGGGTGATCACTGCACACATGGGGTTATCATGGCACACATGGGATGGGTGCAGCCATTGGGGACAATGGTGTCACCCCACTGAGCTGGTAGACATTCAGTGCCATGAAGACCCCTGGTGTGGGGGGAAGGGGGGAGTGACACAGAGAGGTGCACCAGGAGCTGCAAGCAATGGGGAGAAGGGATGTGGCATCCCCAAGGCACAGCCAACCCAATCCTGCCCCATCACCCTCCTACCTTCTATCCCCCTCCCCATAGATAACCACGGGGTGTCCCCAGGCACCAGGAAGCCACACAGAGTGGGAGGGGATGGTGGGGGTACAACAGAAAGTCAAAGAGTTTTCTGTTGTTCCATTGAAGCAGGGGAAGCTTTTTGCTTTGGGAAGGAATGCAAACAGACGGAATAAAGCAATTTCCCTTTGTTCCTTTAGGTTTGTCCTCAGCCAGGCTGTGTGAAGGTGAAGGTTGAACCCCCCTCCTCCCACCACCCATAGCACAAAGGGACTTTTAGCCCCCATAGGGGAATGTTGAAGGTTTGGGGACGTGGCCCAACTGCTGCCAAGCAACTGGTTTCTCCTGTAAGCAACAGCCTGAGCTGCTGGGGAGGGAATGTATGGAACCCAATGCTGGGTGTGGGGGAAGGTGTTTCCTGCTGGCAGTGGGTTGGGGTGCTCTGCCCGGCCGCTGTGCGGTGGAGCACGATGGCACCGGGTTCGTTTCGTGCTGTGCTGCCAAAATCTGCCCTGCTTGAGGCTGAAGGCTGCACAGCTGCACTCAATGCCAAGGAATGGGAACAGGGAAGCACAGCACGGACTTAAAGCACTGGGAAGGTGGGGAAGGGGCAAAGGTTGTACCCAGCATTGGGGGGTCCAGCTTGGCTCCACCTCCCCCAGCCCCTGGGTGAAGGGTGGGATGCTCTTGTAAAGTTCATTCACTCTTTTTCCTTAAGGTTTGTGGGAATGGAGGGAACAGTGTGGGGTCGGCAATGGGGCCATTTGTCCTGCAGGTGCCAACAGCTCTTGGCAAAGGGACGTGGAATGGGATGGGGGCACAGGGGTGGGAGGGTGGGCTCTTCTTCAGGTGAGGGGTGCAGAGTGGGGGCAGGCAGCACGCAGGCTCCTGCATATGGAGTCAGTACCTGTAGTCCCTGCTCTCCCCATGTCCCCATATCCCACTGTCCCCACTGCCCCACGTCCCCATATCCCACCACCCTCACGTCCCCATAACTCACCCAGCGGATGCCCTGGATGCGGGGCAGACTCCCCCCTTCTCCCTCCAGCCTGATCTCGTAGCTGGAGCTCCGGAACAAGTGCATCTTCTTCAGCAGCACCGACAGCTTCTTACCGTCCCCACCGGAACCACCGGGTGACAGCGGCGGCGTAGAGGGGGCGACAGCCCCGGTACAACGCTCCAGCCCGGTCCGTTGGCAATGGGTCCCCACCGGAGCCGCTCCCCGCCGCTCCGTCTCCCCCCCGCTGCCGATCCCGGTCCCGGTCCCGGTAGCGGTGGCGGTCCCGGCCCCGCGCACCTTCATGCGGCGGCTCCGCGGGGCCGGGCCGGGCCGGGCTGGGTTCGGGGTCGGTGCCGGTACCGCCGCCGCCGCCGCCGCGCTCCGCCCCGTAGGGAGAGGGATGGGAGGAGGGAACGGGGCCGTCCTCACACCCCGCCCCGCCCCGACGGCCGCGATCCCCCGTTCCCAACCTGACCCCAAGAGCTCCGCACCCCGGGGATCTTTTTAGGGGCAGCCCATCCCCAAAGCTCCCACCTCCACGCCCCCACTCGGCCCCATCCACCAGCACCGCGGTGTCCCCACGAGTCTCCGTCCCTTCTGGGATGTCCTGTCCCTTTTCCCACTGTGACACCCCCGAAGCCCCCCGGTATCCAAAGGATTAGGGCTGAGGAGGGGACCTGGAACACGGCCCAGGGGTCCTGGGAGTGCAGGAGCTGGGGCTTTGAGCCAGAAAGCAAAGGTTTCCTGCCAAAGTGAGCTGTCACTTTTGAAATCAACCCTATTTTTTTCTATTAAAATCTATATTTAAGCAGCCCCACAACCCAACCAGCAGGGAGGAATATCAACTAAAGGCCAGCAGCCTGCAGGCACCGTGCTGCTGGCAGCCACCTTTGGGGCTATGGGGTCACATTGGGCTCCTCTCTGTTGTCACCACCCTGAGGATGGTCCATGGAGCCATCAAATAGGATGGGGAGCTGCAATCCTTCCTCCCACCACCCTCTGCATCATCTGCATCTCTGCCTGGATGCCCAACATGGCATCTCTCCATGCATGTGTGCATCTCCTTGCATGCATCTCCCCATCTATGTATGCATCTCCCCACCTATATATGCATCTCCCCATCTATATGTTCATCTCCACATCCACATGAGCCTCTCTGCATCCACATCTACATCTCCCCACCCATGCGTGCATCTCTTCGTCCACGTATGCATCTCCACATCCACGTGTCCACCTCCCCATCCACGTGTCCACCTCCCCATCCACGTATGCATCCCCCCATCCACGTATGCATCCCCCCATCCACGTGTGCATCCCCCCCATCCACACATTGCACTCTCGGCCTACAAACCTCCCTTTTGCTTGGCTGCTTTATGACCACTGGCAGCTGGGAGTGATTCGGAGCTGCTCCTGCACTCATAGAACTGATGCTGGAGTGGAAATGCTGCTGTTCATAGCCAGGAATCGGCCCCAGTGCTGCATGCAGGGAGGATGCTGGCTTGGCTGCTGCAGGGAGGAACCTTTGGAAAGTTCCCCAGCCTGATGGAAGGCTCTGAACTGCTTCATGTTCTGCACAAGGAGGATCTGCACACCTCCAACCGGCCCCTGGGTCCCTGCTGACGTGCACCAGAGGTCCCTGTGCTGTGCAAGCACATCCCCGTGCAATTAGAGTGAATTAAGTGTGGGTGGGGAAGGAGGGAGAGGTGTGAGGAAGGCCTGGAGCCTCCTGGAGAGCCTTCACCCCTCCAATAACCCCTCCAATAACTCCTCCAATAACCCCTCCAATAACCCCTCCAATAACCCCTCCAATAACCCCTCCAATAACCCCTCCAATTACCTCTCCCTCTTCCACCTCCCCACAGCCCACCAGCAGCACCGACTTGCTCTCCCCGCTGTTCTCCTCCCTCTCCTCCCTTCCTCCCATCCCTCATTCCTGGGAACAGCTCCAGGCTCCTCTTGGAGGCCGTGGATGTCCCAGCTTTGTTGGTTGATGTCTCTGTTTGCTCCCCTGGGGGTGCAGCACCTGCAGGAATGAGGGCAAACTGCACCCAGGATGGCTCCCCAGCACCCTGCACCCCATTGTCCCACCTTCATAGGACAAATAAGAGATGCTTCAGGCTGGAGACTGAGACCATCCTGCAGCAATGCTGCATCCCTGCTGCATCCTTGCAGGATAAGGATACATCAGACCTCTGGACTTGCCACCAATCTGATGGCCTCTATAGAGCCAGAACCCCAGCACTGTGCACCCATGTGCATCCAGCATTTGCTTATCCAGCTGCAAAGCAAGCAGAGGAATGTCAGAACATTGCAACCCCATTGCTGCCAGCATAGGGGTCACCCATCCCCATAGGCTGCAGCAGCCACTGGAGCCCAGTTAGCAATGAGCAGCCAGCTCCTGCCTGCCATAAAATGCAAACAGAGCAGCTCTGCTTTATCTGAGCCATTATCGCTGGATTTAACTTGCTTGCTTTATCAGCACTTGAATAATAATTAATCTCCTGCAGCAGGGCAGGCCTGGCCCCGTGGCAATGTGCCTTTCCTGGGTGCAGGGTGCTTTGCAAAGGGATGGGTCCCACTGGGATCTCAGTGTGGGATGGGGGCAATCCGCCTCCCAAAGAGCTTCTTTTTGCTCTGTGTTTTTTTGTGGCTAAAGAAAGCAAAGCATGCATGCAAAACAACACCAAACAACAACAAAACCTGTTCTAATGGGCAGTGTAGGGCACAAACATCTCGCTCCTGCAATATAAACAAGGCCACCACTAGGCCCCTCCATGCACAGGCTCCTTCATAAATCACGCTGGGGATAAAATAGCATTTGAGGAATGCAGTGAGCTGGTCCTGGTGCTCTGTGGGAAAAGCAGTGCTGCTCAGTGCTGGTGGCACATCAGGCTGCTGCTCCTTAGAGCTCCAGGGCTGCCCTTTCCCACAGAGCACCAGGATGTTGGGCCCAGGGGTTGCATTTGGCTCAGGTGTCCCCTGGATGGAATAAAACCCAACCCAAACAGATTTGGGTTTGATTTGCAGAGCCTGACTGCATTGCATGCGTCCTGCATCCTTCTGCATCATATATATCCTACATCCCTCTGCACTGTGTACATCCTGCATCCCTCTGCGTCCTGCATCCCTCTGCACCACGTGCATCCTGCATCCCTCCAGCCCTGGGTTCAATTTGCAGAGCCCAGCTGCACTGCATGCATCCCTCTGCATCCTGCATCCCTCTGCATCACATGCATCCTGCATCCCTTCAGCCCTGGGTTCATTTGCAGAGCCCAGCTGGACCACATGCATTCTACATCCTGCATCCCCCTGCTTCCCTGGGTTCATTTGCAGAGCCCAGCTGCACTGCATGCATCCCTCTGCATCCTGCATCCCTCTGCATCCTGTATCCCTTCAGCCCTTGGTTCAATTTGCAGTCCAACTGCACTGCATGTATCCTGCATCCCTTCATCTCTAGGTTTGATTCACAGAGCTCAACTGCACTGCATGCATCCTGCATCCCTCTGCATCCTGCATCCCCCTGCACCATGTGCATCCTGCATCCCTTCAGCCCTGGGTTCATTTGCATAGCCCAGCTGGACTACATGCATTCTACATCCCTCTGAGTCCTGCATCCCTTTGCAACCCTGGGTTCATTTGCAGAGCCCAACTGCACTGCATGCATCCCTCTGCATCCTGCATCCCCCTGCACCACATGTATCCTGCATCCCTCCAGCCCTGGGTTCAATTTGCAGAGCCCAGCTGCACCACATGCATTCTCTATCCCTCTGAGTCCTGCATCCCTTTGCAACCCTGGGTTCAATTTGCAAGAGCAAGAAGAAGCTCAGCTCTTTGTATCAGGGGTGAGGATGCCTGCTGGGCATGTGGCTGTCAAAGAGACTTTAGTATTTATCACCTCTTTGGCTTAACAGGATTGATGTTGAAAATATGACTGCGAGGAAAAGGGCTCTAAATTACAGCGCTCTGAGCACCCTGCTTTATTCCTCAGCATTGCTTCTTTATGTTATTTCTTGTCCTCAAACCATATATTGCTCCTATTTTAACCAGCAAGGCCTTTCCTAATTTACACCGTCATTACTTTGAGCGATATCACCTCCGTTATTATTACCATTATTATCCCGACGTGGTTTTGTGAGTGCCTCATTGCAACACCCGGCATTAAATAACCTTTAGGATTTAGGCTGCGTGATTTGGGATTTAATCAGCATTTTGCTTCTTAATTGGTGCAGAATGAAATGCTCTCCATGAATTAACACAAGCTCTGCCTTTTTGCTGTAAGGTTTACTGGTATATCTTCCTCATAGCCCTTTGCTTACGGTCATAGATGGTTTGGGATCACTGCAGGGATGCTGCAGCTTGGGGAAGGATCTCAAAGGTAATTGGTGCTCTTTAATTACTGCTTAGGGTGCCTGACGGGTCTTGCTCAGCATTTCCATATCCAGTTTGTTTTTCCTGACTCTTCCTGTAATGCGATGCCCAGATTTGCATCTCCATAGACCTGCACCCAGCTGCAGGATTCTTATCAGCCACCAGGAAACAGCGGTTCTTGCTTTCCTTCCCAGTCCAAACACCCCCAGATCCCCATTGAGCACCATTATGGATGGGCAAGAATGGTGGAGATTTCACCTTGAAACTAATAGATAATGCAGAAAGAATAGAGCTTGCATGAGGGCTGCAGCCATGGGGAAGGTTGGACACGAAGGGTTTTAGCATCCTTAGCACCACAATATGAGGATGCTGAGCACAAATAATGCAGACATTGGGGCAGATTTGGGATCAGAGTCTGCAGCATCGGGCTCTGCCATGAGCTTTGTGGGAGGAGAAGGGAAAACAATGGCTTTCCCAATGGGCTGCTTTAAGGAAGCCTCGGGAACCCCTCCCTTCACACCAGGAAGGGCCGGGATCTCCTCATTCCCTTCACTTTTCCTTCTTCCTTGTTTGTGTTTCAATATTCATGGGCTTGAAATCGTTTCTTTCCTGGTTGTTCTGAAGCTTCTTGCACACTTCTGCAAAGGGTAAAACTAAAAACAAACCCTCAAGGACGACTTCTCATGAGGTGAATGGGATGAAATCCAGCTCTCTGCAGGCCAGCAGGGCTGCCCTCATCCTCCTTTACCTCCTGGATTCAGCCCCTATGAAGCTTTCATTGCCCTATGAAGCTTCCCCTGCCTGGCATATGGGAAGGAGGAGGAAGGCAATGCTACCAAGCTCCAGCTGTTGCAGTGACTTCAGCCTTGCTCCCTACAGCCTGGTGGCAGGGAAAAGGTCCAAAGTTCAAAGCTCAACAATAAGCAGTGATCATATGGGTGGAAAAAAACACCCATCCAGAGCTGTTCCAGAGCTAATTGTTGCTACGGGTATTGCCAGTGAGTGAGGAAACCCATTTTGTGACAATAGATGTAAAAACACCATCGGGTTGTGTTGTATTGAGAAGTTGGGATCGTTGGGTTGAGAGGTTGGAGGTTTTGGGTTGATATGTTGGGGTTTTTGGGTTGATAAGTTGGGTTCATTGGGTTGAGGAGTTGGGTTTGTTGGGTTTGTTGGATTTCTTGGGTTTGTTGGGTTTATTGGGTTGAAGAGTTGAGGTCATTGGGTTGAGGAATTGGGTTTGTTGGGTTGAGAAGTCGAGGTTTTGGGGTTGATAAGTTGGGGTTTTGGGGTTAAGAAGTTGGGTATGTTGGGTTTATTGGGTGGAGGAGTTTTGGTCATTGGGTTGAGGAACTGGATTTATTAGGCTGAGAAGTTGAAGGTTTTGGGTTAAGAAGCTGGGTTTGTGGGGTTGAGAAGTTGGATATGTTGGGTTGAGGAGTTGGGATCATTGGGTTGGGGCATTGGATTTGTTAGGGTGAGAACTTGGGGTTTTGTGGTTAAGAAGCTGGGTATGTTGGGTTTATTGGGTTGAGGAGTTGGGGTCATTGGGTTGAGGAACTGGATTTATTAGGCTGAGAAGTTGAAGGTTTGGGGTTAAGAAGTTGGGTTTGTGGGGTTGAGAAGTTGGATATGTTGGGTTGAGGAACTGGATTCATTGGGCTGAGGGCCTGGGATCATTGGGTTGGGGAACTGGGTTTGTTGGGTTGAGAAGTTGGGATTTTGGGGTTGAGAAGTTGGGTTTGTTGGACTGAGGAGTTGAGCTTGTTGGGTTGAGGAGTTGGGATCATTGGGTTGAGGCATTGGATTTGTTAGGGTGAGAACTTGGGGTTTTGTGGTTAAGAAGCTGGGTACGTTGGATTTATTGGGTGGAGGAGCTGGGGTCAGTGGGTTGAGGAACTGGATTTATTAGGCAGAGAAGTTGAAGGTTTTGGGTTAAGAAGCTGGGTTTGTGGGGTTGAGAAGTTGGATATGTTGGGTTGAGGAGTTGGATTCATTGGGCTGAGGGCCTGGGGTCATTGGGTTGGGGAATTGGGTTTGTTGGGTTGAGAAGTTGGGATTTTGGGGTTGAGAAGCTGGGTTTGTTGGGTTGAGAAGTCAGGGGTTTTGGGGTTGATAAGTTGGGGTTTTTGGGTTAAGAAGTTGGGTTTATTGGGTGGAGGAGTTGGGGTCATTGGGTTGAGGAACTGGATTTATTAGGCTGAGAAGTTGAAGGTTTTGGGTTAAGAAGCTGGGTTTGTGGTGTTGAGAAGTTGGATATGTTGGGTTGAGGAGTTGGATTCATTGGGCTGAGGGCCTGGGGTCATTGGGTTGAGAAATTGGGTTTGTTGGGTTGAGAAGCTGGGTTTGTTGGGTTGAAGAGTTGGATTCTTTGGGTTGAGAATTACACCCAATGCCAAACATGAAGATTATCTGTCTTGGCATCACACGATTCTCTCCTTGCCCAAAATGAAAAATCCTGCCCTAAATTGGGTCCTAAAACCCCTTTATGCTCCCACCCATTGTCTGTGGGATGGTCCCACAGGACTCAGCTCCTTTCGCACCTGGTGAAAGCAGAGATCTCCTACGTGTGGGATGTGAATCATGCCCTGAAACGTGACCCAGGGCGGCCACAGGGAAATGCTGAGCACGGGGCGGCTGCTCAGGCTCAGTCTCGTTGTGTCTGCTCAGTGAATCTTTAATTAGGCTATGCAAATCCCAGCAGCTTCTAATTGTCCTAATCCCAAGGTTGCTCTCTTGCTCTCAGTGTTTTGGCGGTTGCTTTCTCTTCTTGCTGGGCTGAGGATGCTCCAAACTCATCTCACATCCTGAGGCAGAAAAGGTCATTCCTCCCCATATCTTACTCCTACATTTTGTGGGTTCTAACCCAAAAAGACCCCAAAAAGCCAAAGCCTATCTGCAAGCCACATGGCCCTTTTGTCTGAGAATGGACAGGGATGTGGATCAAGGTGATGCTGAAAGGGAACAGCAGGAGACACATCTCTCATTGAGCATCCCAATGGATGCAGCACTTGTGCAATGGTTGCATTGGTCATCTGTGCAAGGAAGGAGGACCATGTGGTGCACACTCAGCTTCCATTAACAGGAGATGGGGGGTCTGTTGGTGCTTGGACCCTCTGTTTGTAAGGGGGTGGTTCTCAGACTCCATTTGCTTAGGGGTGCTGTTTGCAGCAGCAGAGCCTTTCCATGAGGATCAGCTCATTTTTGCTCTCTGACTGTGAAATACTCCAAAAGCACTGACCCAAAGCAGACTCCTCCAGCATCGGGGTGCAGCTCTTGCCAGCACCCAGCCCTGCCTTCGTGGTTCTGGCAGGGGATGAGGGTGAGCTCTCTCCTTGGGCACAGTTATCCTGAGCTGGCAGAGATCTTTGCCTGGGGATGAGGTGACTCACAGCCTGCAGTGCCCAATGCCTCCCACTGCTGCCCGGACACGCACGGCTGCACGCAGCAGTGATGTCAGCCCCTATGGGATGCGGATCACAGACAGCATCATCTCATCCCCATCAAAGAGACAAGCATTATTCCCTCCTTTCCTGGGTATAAAGCTATTTCTGTGCAGTTGTTTTGCTCCTGAGCCCTCCCTTGCATCGGATCTTAGACCCACACCTTTAAGCCATGCGTGTGGATCCCTTTGAAGCCTTTAGCTTTGGCATTGAGCTCCATGCTTTCCCCAGCTGGTGCTGGAGGCAGCTGGATGAACACCCGGCCCCGCTCCCGTCATCATGCAAAGCTTCTTTATCTTTGTTTTGGATCTGCTGCCGTCTCAAGCATGAAACCACATTTTCCTGCCCTGCTGCTGAGTTTTCCCATCTCAGGAGCCCCATAAAATCCCAGTGCCCAGAATCCAGCCCTCTCCTTTCCATCACTTGGAGGTGTAGGGCAATACACTGCATGTGCTCTCCTGCCTCCTGATGCTCTTCTGGTGGGTGATTAACACACAGCAATGGATTTCAGCATAAGCCAACATGCACTGAGTCCTCAAGGCCACGTTATCCACATGTCCCCTTCCAAGGCAGCGTGCTCACTATTTATATGAGTCACTGTCCCACTGTTTTCTATGGAAACAAACCCAAGGTCTCCCAAACCCATCCATACGATGACCTTGTTCAACCTTGTTCAGCATGAACTGCCCCATTTCTGATGGGCTCGGGGACGTTTTTCCACCTGGAAAAGATAAATAAGACGGTTCTGCAAAGTCTCTTTGGCTTCCAACCCCAGCAAAGGGGTGAGGATGAGGAAACAGCCTCTGAATTTCTGCTGGATCATTTGCACACCACACACGTGTGAACAGTCAGAACGGCAGCGGAGCTGATGTTTATCTGCTTTGACATGGGTTGGCTGCCTGGCATTTGCTGACGTTGCTTATTGCTCCTTCAGGTGTGAGCACTGCACCTGAATTCCTGCGAGTGCTGGAGAAGGTGCCAGAAAAGGTGGTTTTGGGGTGGATTTTTTTTGCAGTTTTCAGGTCTTTCCGAGACAAAAAACACCCCAAAGCCACCACAGCACATCCACACATCCACAGTACAACAGGTAGATCTCTGCTGCTCATATACCCAAAGGTTTTATTAGTGCCCCATCAGGGCTGCACATATCCCTGTGCATTGAGCTGGAGCTCAGGGCTCACCCCATAGACCCCATAGACCCCATAGACCCCATAGACCCCATATCCCACCCCATAGACCCCATATCCCACCCCATTCCCTCCCACCCCATTATCCCCATCCACACCCACCCCATTCCCACCCCATTACTCCCATTCCCAACCCATTCCCCCCATTACCCCATAACCATCCCATAATCACCCCATTACCCCCATTCCCACCCCATTACCCCCATTCCCCCCCTA